>NW_027248277.1:26750629-27050629 GCF_041260155.1 Ptychodera flava | reverse complement strand
TAGTGAAATTTCTGCTGAGAGAGAGAGAGAGAGAGAGAGAGAGAGAGAGAGAGAGAGAGAGAGAGAGATTAAAATAATACCGAGAAATCCACAGCCTCTGACGTTTTCATTCTTTGCACATGTGATATGCAAAATTTATGTGACAGATGAGCCTGCAATTTTGCAAAACATTGATATTGCAATGTGCTAGACAGAGGACCATAGTGGGGAAAGTCGGCCAAAACCAGCTTATGAGATACGTTTGAATAAAAGTGGCATACTGCAGCACGCATTTGCACGGCTACAGAACAACAGAGACACGATAAATACTTTGCTTCATATTAGAGGGTTTGGCAGAGTTGTGCCTGTATGACTCTGTTGTTTACAAACAATCTATTTCATTCACGATATCCAGATGCATCACGTCAACTTACTAGATGCAACATTTCAACTTTAGAATGTACCTTGTGACTAAGGGTGTTTTAATTTTCATCAATCGCCAAAGTATATTGGATACAATGTTTACACAATGGCGAAAAGGGGATTTCATATGAAAAGTTATGGAATATGAATATTTCTTTAACGTTTACTGTTCAAACGTGACACAACCGTTTACGGGTCCAATATAGTTTATTTGTATTGAACCCTTCGAGCGCCCAAGTCAATATTTGTTGGCTTTATAAATATACCATAGTCAATTTTTTGCATATTTTGCCAAACTTTGTAAAAAAACCGTAGCCAATAAAATGTGATGTTTACTTGGCCCAAAATCATCAAAAATATGACAGAAAAATTAATAAAAATCTGAAAATGTTATAAAATTAAAAACTTGAGCACTCAAAGAGTTAAAGGGAAGCCGGCCAGCTCCCTCAGCAAAACCTTTTTTACATAGCTGTAAAAACATCTGTTTCGCTCTCTCTGAACTAATTCGCCATATCTCCACTGCAAGGCTTATTGTTGATAACATGACCATCAAAATGACCTTCTTTCGATGCACTATTGTGTTTAAGCCATCGAGAAATGATGCGTCGACCAGAAATCATGCAATTTCAGATGTATCGGTTAAGCTACAAATCAAGGAGTATTTTTACCTGAACACAGAAACTCAGGCTCGGTGAAACTGTTCGGAATACACTGCTATACGCAAGGTGTTGTAATTGCCTGAATTCATTTTATATAAATCATGGTGGTATGTTTCTTCGACCTGTAGTGGATTGTGCGGACATCAAAGAGGGGTTGACCCCTTCTTTGAAATAAACAAACAAACAAACAAAAAAGAAATAGGGTGACCCTTCCACATCAATATCGAAAATAGGATGATCCACTGAGCCAAAGGTGAAAAAGCGAAAAGTATATGTGCTTCTGAAGCATTGGGAACTTTGTACGTTTCTGAATCTTGTCTCTCCACAAATCGTACTGCGCATGTGCAAATCGTAAGTACGACTATTTCGAAAAGCGAAACTCGATGAAAATCGACAGCTTTCTTGAGTTACGGATTTTTGAAAATCCCTATCAAAATGATATTTTCTCAGTTTGGGAGCATTTTTCTCTTAAGGTTCAGAGAAGATGGTTGTGCTTTTTGTTATAAAAACCACTATTTTCCGAACATCAAGAATCGATGAACGAGAATGGAAGAGCTACCCTTTATTGAGAAGCGTGCGTGTACACTGATAAGCCCAGTGGCCATGTGTGTAGTACACAGGACCTGAAAATGGCTACAAATATTCACAAGTTCGCCGATGAACAACTGCAGCTGTACAGTTTTGAGCGTTAGTTATATACCTCTTGATCGCCGATGGCCTTTGCATAGAGTTGAAACGGCGCATCATATGCTATGGCCTGTGCATCAAGAGGGCTCTACGGGGACAGTATACCATATCATATCATATTATTTCATATATATCAATATGTCATATAGCATTTGAGAACCAAAGCACTGCATTCCAGTATTAAAGAATTTCATAATGAAACTCCAGTATGCCATTTTCACATCGAAAGCGAATTTTGACATGCATTCATTGCATTATAGTGAAGACGATTTATTTCAACGGTAGTCAAAGGAACGAAGTTGTCGCAAAGCGAAGAAATGCAATTGCATACGGGAGACAGGGAACCAAGATTCTTTGACAGTTCAAAGGTCAGTAGGAAATTATAAGTCAATTAAGATATTATTGACACGGACTGTGACATATGAGGGAGGTTCGGTGTTTTTGTGCATGAAAATCGGGACGAGTAACTCTTTTTCTTGCAAATACTTCGAAGGGCCTAATTTTTCAGCCCAGGGCCAGGATTAGTGAATCAAATCTGATGATTTTTTTTTTTGGGGGGGGGGGGGGATCACATTTCACAATTGATGGGTTGTGGGGATGAAATTTTAGAAATTTGATTTTTGAGGGGGTCGCTTTTTACATTTCATTTGTTGCTTAAGGTTCAACGACCCCTCTTCCCTTAAAAAACGAATGTTTATTTCTCCCATAGTATAGGATATACAAATAGTGCACTGTGATTATATATGAATAATCGGCATTTGTAATTCGTGTCGTTTGAACTTCGAAAAGAACATTTGAACAGGAATGTTCTCTTTAAACCTAGCTGATGCCCTGTATATTCAGAATATTTAATTCTCAAAATGAAATTTTTAGCATATCTAATAGCTGTACACTCGCAAACACATCAAAGAATTAGTTTTATTTCTGGGTATTTAAGTTGCTGTAGCAGACTACCCAGCGCCTGTGTGAAGACTGCCAAATTGCGTTGCAGTCTGAGGGTTACCGGTAGTAACCCAGTCTCGGTTCCGGTTACGCAGACTGGGCTTACGGTTCCGGGCGTCCAGACCTGAGCCCACAAGTGCAGTCTGGTAACTTTAACTCGAGGTTGGCAGTATATCTGCTGGCTGGCCTTTATCGGTAAATAAAGGACTTTAACACATTCAATAATGATACTATTTTACGTATATTTAATCTTCTTTCAAGCTGAATGACTACTTTTAAAACCAACATTTTGTACTCTTATATGTTTATTTGAAGTTCTGTAGACTTCTGTGTATTCAGTTGAAATAAATTATTCTTTTAAAAAATAAATTCATCAAAGGGCTGTGAGATTGTCTATGAATGGCCGTCTATTAAAATCGATCAGGAAAGCTGTCATAATCCTTGAGAACCTGAGCAATTAAGAACTATTGTTGCCCTGATTGAATGACGTAGCAAGAGGTCAGTTCAGGTCATGCTACGAAATGGTCCCTTATCAGTCCCTGCAGCCGTCTGGTTTATTTGTTGGTAGATATTAATAATTAACCCCAATTCCATTATCAATCTGACAACCTCGACTACACCCTGTACTACAGAGTAGCTAATATTCCGGTTTATATTGAGTATGCTGATGGAAATTTACTGAAAGACACTTTGTAGGATTAATTGGATATCTCTTTGACGGCACGGTCCCTCCACATAGGCAACCATTGCAATGTAACATCCACTGTGCTTGTGTTAAGACTGCAGAACATCAGCAGAGCAGATTCAGGCCAAAGTAATAATGGCGTCCTAGTACAGCTTGGGACAAATACTAAGAGGTGGGTTACATGTGTTGTTACGCTATCTCACAGCCCTGTGATGGCAACAAATGTTATAGAGGCTCATCTTCAAACAATGTGTTCGGTGCCTGAATAGTAGAACCTGACATTCATAGAGAATTTGTACAAGTTTGGTGTATAATACAGCAGGCACTAGTGACGTCAGATCAAGATAGGCTATTGACTAAGGTGTAGACTGTTTGTGATCCCGGGGGTCTGGAATATTTTCGAAAAAAAAATTCCAAGCAAATGTCAAAAAAATCAGCCAGAGAAGGATTGACAACTGAATAAAACGGGAGGGTTGAAAAAATTTACAATGGGTCAGGAACAAAAAATAATGCTACCTCATCAATCTTCAGACCCCCTAGATATCAAATGGTCCACCCCCATTCACACCTTGTAGGTCTGTCCGTATAGACTATAGTAGCCATTGTGTAAAACTGAGTACATGCTTCTAGTGTCTTCCTCGCTCGTCCCACAGTACAAAATTATAGTGACATTGAAGATAAGCTCAACATCTGAAGCAGTGTTTCTGTAACATTCGTAGGCGATATCACAAAGTTAAAAAGAGGAACAAGCCATTTGCTTACTGGTCACAATTAAATTGAAAGAATGTGGACTTTGGTCTTTTGGTTTAGCCTGACCTGCTGAACAAGCATGATACAATGTGAAGCATTGCAGTCGAATTGATAAGGACTTGCTTCATTAAAATATCCCATGCGAGTGATCCAGAATGGTAGGAGTAGAAAATTTCAACAGTGAAGTCAGCATAAATCAATCCGCCCTGCATAAGCTTAAGACACAGACATGTTCTGTCATTAAATCGGATTATAATAAGTAGTATAGTTGTCAGACCTGCTGAACAAGCATGTGGTAATGTGAAGCATTGCAGTCGAATTGATAAGGACCACAGGAAAGATGACATTATATCAGAGGACAGAGATGTTGTAAAACAGAAGATTGTCTCTAATTAATTCTTAATTGAAATAAAAGTAAACAAACCCCAAAAAAACAAAACTGGCAGAGCTTCGTGTGGATGTGCAAGGGGCAGAGGAGGAGTGCTCTCCGTCTTTTTGTAATGAAATTGTTAGTGCAGGTATCAAATGATTATAGATTAAAACATGGTGTAATTACACACACACACACACACACACACACACACACACACACACTATATATATATATATATATATATATATATATATATATATATATATATATATATACACACACACTAAATCAGTACTAATGATATTTCTGTATTTCCTGAAAAAAAATTGTATACTTGTTTTATCAAGTATGGGAAACGTCTACTCTCTATTGTATTGGGTACTGATTATTCAGGAAACATAAAAAAAGCTAATTCCAGAATGTATACAAAACATTTAACTGCCTCGATATCTTTTATTGCTAAAAATAATTTATCACAGTCCAAAATACCTAAGCCATAGAGATTTCTTGTATCGTTCAACCAAATGTAAATTTAATCTCTACATTATTTTTTTGTTTCCTTTGACACAAATGTTGGTAATCTTTGATAAGCACAATATTGCAGAAACAATATTTTGACGCCATAAATAAAAATTGCATAACATGATTTCTATGCATCGAAAAGATTATTTGATAATGTATATTTAACTCTTATAAATGTTAAATATACAGTAAATAAATATTTTAAGAGAAAAATAAATATTTATATCACCAAATCATGCAAAAATAAGCAAAGTACAGCATGTGTAAATTCACTATGTATAGTACACTCAAAATGTGACCACCTTGACATTTAACCATACCCATCCAAATCAAGCAATACTATACGGTTTGGTACTGGTTATCTTATATTCACATGAATTTTGTTGTGACTTTGAATTCCATTGTTTGTTTCACTTTTTTCAACCATCATGAGGCAATTGATGATAATCTATCAGGGTTAACCAGGATTTGAAATGTGTTTACTTTTTCATGTATCCGTAAAAACTTGATTATACAAATACATGTATTGGTGTTTAACTTTTCCAAGTTTGGGGAGGTGGGGAGTCTGTTAAAATTTCACCGAGGGACGCGTTAGGCTGCGTTCACAAATAACGATTAGGGGGGGGGGGCTGGAGGAATCTCGATTGAAATCTTATTTTTTCAGATCCCCCCTAAGTACCCTAAAATTTTTTAAAATGCCCCCCCCCCTCTGTATGGTCAAAATTTTTCAAGTCCCCCCCCCAACTATCACAGGCCCGCATATTTGTAAAGGATGTGAGCGCAGAAAAAATAAACATGTATTGCGCCGTTCTACTCACAGGTGTTCAACACTACCTGTATTAGCACTTTGTATAGTCATATTCCAAAGGCAAGTTCTTTAAATGCATAAGTGAATTTTCAGATTTATTGGTCTAAAAGCCAACTTGTGATAATCCAACTCTGGCCAGGTCATTTGCTCCTGAAGAGCACACAAAATGCAATCATGAGAGAGTAGGAAAATTGTGAATTCTGGCTAATTGCCGTATTGCACAGTGACCTACCAAAATTGTTTCTAAACTACAAGACCTAGGCCTATATGAATTAGATGCTACTCAAAATTGACAATACCGGAAGGTTAAAATATTCCATCAAATGTTTTAATCTCTGAAATTTTGGGTGTGATAATTGCAAATTGGTTAAAAAATAAATAATTCCATTTGGTCACATATGTTTTCTTTTAGTCTTTACTATTCAAAGTTTTACTTCTGTATCATTTTATAATAAGAGTGTGAATATTTAGAAAATCAAGCATGGTGACCCCCCATCTTTTTTCTTTAATATTTGATTATTCTTATATGCCAGAATTCAAACATTCTATGTTTTCTTCCATGTATTGCTCTCTGGCCTGATTTTGTGTACAAGTGAGTTTCACTGTCATGAGTGTCACTTGACCAAAACTCTTCTCAACTACCATGTACATCAGAGTCAGAGCTGTCTCTGTCACTGTTCAGGTATGCAGTGACAGTGTCACTGCAGTAGCATGGTAGTATCTGATAGTGACACTACCCGTAGGCAGTTAGCTGTATTAACTTTGATAATTTTGGCAATATTTTTGTTCAGTTTTACAACTGCGTTCTTGTTCTACTCCCTACAGCATGTTGAATTGTCTGCTTGCTATCACAGCCTATGTATGTGTACCATGCATTTGTATCACTGACAACTGACTGCAGTCTGGACTTCAATTAAATTATCACCAAATACATACATAATGTATTTATAATGTATTTATATTTATATATACAGGCTTTGTCGACAAACTAAATATTGTGTGTTTGAGCATGCTGTAGGGAGATAGCAAAAAACTGTAGTTGTTATATTGCATAAAAATATTGCAGAAATCATTAACAGTTGCAGCTTCTGCCCTGTTACGAGGCTCAAGTTTGTTTTTTACGACAAATCACACGTTTAGATTTTTTCGAGATAAAAGTCATGAAATGTGACAAAATGGTTCTAGATTTTGTTAAATTATTACTAACATTACAACATTTTGATGACATAAAAATGGTATTCATTTTTCATTGAATTACCTACAAAAACTTGGAATTGGAAAATGTAAAACTCAAAAGGGACCCAAAAATTTTCAAGTCCCCCCCTACAGGTAGAGCAAAATTTTCAAGTCCCCCCCCCTCCACTACCCCAAAAATTTTCGAATCCCCCATAATTCCTCCAGCCCCCCTAACCGTTTTTTGTGAACGCAGCGTTACTCAAATTCATCATAGTTGGCTGAGGGGGGGGGGGGGGTATTCAAATTTCTGTGTTTCTATTTTCTTATGCAATTCATCCGAAGTATCGGTGTATTCGTTGCCATCGAACTCTCAGTCGCAGGGCCCGATAAATTTATGCATTAAAATTTGGCCATACAGCGGGCCTCGCCGTCTATAGAACCACTTCTAGTGACTGTGTATATGTCCATCACTTTATCGGTCTGTAACCACTTCAATAATTGATATATAGTGGTGGGAGGCCGTATAACGCCGATTACACACAGCCCTGCCATGCAGAGCAACGGGATCGTAACACCATGAACGCGTCCGTGTGCCATGGCAACTGTTAACTTGGTCACGTGATCAATACTTGAGCAGACTGCGCGCGTTGTGAATATCGTATGTCAGTCGACAACAAGATTCAGTCGACGTCTGTCTGCAGTCGTTGTGATGGACAGCCAGCAGCGTTCACAATTCCCAGGGCCCTGGGAGTACTCAGCTTCTGTTGCTGCATAGTAATGTACACGACCAAAGATGACTGAGTTCGTCATTATTTACATGTCCCACTTTCGGAGATGTGTTCTCTCTCATCCTAGTCATTGTCTGCCTTGCTGCCATATTCCTGGGACGTGTCGAAGATGTCGGCGCGGACACCCAAAATAGACATCAGACGCATAATGTATGTGAGTCCCCTTTTAGCTCTTCATGACAGCGTGCTTGCAGTTTTTCCAGGCTGTTGTTTTGTAGAGAGTGTACGCTGTCATCCGTTAATACTTAAAGTACAGTAGGTTGAGGTTTTGCCTGAGGTTGGACTGTCCCCAAGTCGCCTTGCCTGAGTTGTTCGGCGAATGCGTTCACGCCACGATCTTAGCATCATCAGCCTAGCGTAACAGTCTGCTGAAGTTCATTATTCCTTCAGTTTATTCTGTTTAAATGTCCATAGACTTGGAGCCAGTCTAGGTCAGACAGTAAAAGCCTGGTTTTGCTGTGAGTCAACACATAACCTGTAACCTCATGCAAAATCTCGAGCTACTGTAGACACTGCAGGTGGATTTGCAAGGTCGATAGTAGCCCTACGTACAGGTCTGTGTGTTCCCGGCGTTATACGGCCTGGAGGAAACACACACGGACCTGTACGCAAGGCTAGGTCGTCCCGGTAGGTCGTTCGTTGCACAGTCACTTGTGGTTCGCCATTGCGAGGGCCACTGTATGCATTATAAAGATAGGAAGCTCGGAAACAAAATTTTCATCACTCACAACAGTGGCGCGTAGCGGTGCTGTATTTGTCATAAGCTGTCATAGTCTGGTGGTCTGCTATCGTTTGAAACATTCAATTCGGGTATGGCTTTGCCATTTAGGCCATGAGTGTAGGCATCAGAAAAGTTCCCCTCGGCCTGATGCAGGCCAGCACACAAAATTAACAGCAGTCCGTGATCCCAGGACAACCTAGCCCTGCGTACGACACTGTGTTTCTAGCCTCTACGTCGGGAACACACAACTATGTAGGCAGGGCTGAGAACAACCAAACTGTAGCCTGTGAACATGGGCTACTAATTCAAATTACCATATGTCTAGCTGTGATATTGCAGCGGGGCTGTGGCGTCTATCGATCGCACTTGGGTCAAGAGTCATCGCCACAGAACAGCTATGGACCACCCCATCATTCTCGCGAGCCAGAGCAATAATTTCCACTCCGCTGACCTACGCAAAAATCAAGCTCTGGCAGATTACGGTAGGAAACCGCGGAAGTGTGAATGGGGGTTAATTAATTATTCATGAGAATATGTCATCAGAGTTAGCCAATCACGAATCTGCTTTACAAAGTCATGTCGGGTCGTAAACCACAGACAAGGTCCTCGTTGTCTGTGTGTACACGATCAAACTTTCAGGCTCTGAGATCCTCTGGTTCCGTTGCATAAATCCGACAGCTTTCAAAATTTTAACAGTTTTTCTGTCATTATGGAGAGCAGCGGCGACACCATGTGAATACTATGGCTTTGGTATGGACACAAGAGATGTCGTATATACGTGTACGTACCCGGCTGAACTGCAAACCCATGGAACAAACTAAACCCAGGGAAAGACACTTATTTTTTTATCCACTTGCCCTTCGGGCAAGTGGGGGGTTAAGTTCACTTGCCCGAATTGGAAAACCACTTGCCCAGTAAAATTATGTGGTTCGAAAAACAAAATCAGTGATTTTTTATTTCACACACTTTACTTCAAAACCTTTATCATGTTATTCATCAAACTTCATGATGTAGTGAAAAATGTCAGTCACTCTCTCACTATTGCTGGACAGCTCATTAATATTCAAGTTCATAAAAAAATTATAATATATAATATGCTTGTATGTTTACTTTCTTAGGGCTATAATAATGTACAAATAATAAACAGCCACTTCCACTGTACCTTCGAGGTATTTTTTCAGTTTTAACTGAACTGTACAGAAAGAAAAAAATCTTCAGAAGTTATAAAGGAATTTTTGAAGCTTCTGAAAAATAGTGTACTTCTTTGTCATGTTTTTACACTACCTATATCATCCCTGACCACCATGGCACCATGAAGTTTTCATTACATTGCACTATACATGTTTTTCTGATGACCTAGTTGTTCTTTTAATGCCCATGCGAAGATTAAGTAAACTTTTAATCATCAACTTAGGTTGTCAGCGAGTTTACGATGTGATGCATGCTGAATATCTCGATGTGAAATTCGGTCCGATTGCTTCTTGACAGTCATTTTAGAATGGGAAAAATTCACAAACAGAGAGGTTGGTTGCCACGGACAAGTAACTTTTGGCTCATTGACCTGAGAAGTAAGTCAGTGTTCATTGAAAATTCAAAGACTGGACCCGTTGACACCAAAGCTTGCTTGTGACCATGCATGCTGTCATCTTTGCATGCAATCTTTCCACAATGACCCCAGGGATGCCAGTCACTGAACTAAACATTGCATTGTAGAGAATGTTTTAGTAAAAGTACTATTTTTGGTGCTAATTGTCGCTACCTAATTTTATTTTATAGAGTTGTAAACATTCATACAAAACACAAAACTTCGTATGTCTTTTTGATCGTACAGACATGTGGACACCATAACCTTTTCTTGTGAGGGCAAGGAACTTTGTGGATGTACGCTCTACCAGCGTACGGTAATTAACCGATGGTATTGTTTATTGAAAACGATCATGTGATATTAAGGAAAACGTATTCCTAGTTCTCACAATGAAGTAAAATAATTATTATTTGTTGTTGAAGTCGGTGTTCCCATATCAGAAAATTGATCTCATGGATTTGATTTCTAGGTCTGGTAATTATTTTACACTTGTCCCGTCGGGCAAGTGGCATCGGCGTTTCACTTGCCCGAAGGCGACTTTCACTTGCCCGGGCAATCGGACAACCCTTAGTGTCTTTCCCTGAAACCTCTTGGTTTGATTCTGATGTTAGCGTAACTTTTGTGATGAATTAATGAAACATAATCGGACTTGAACAACTGTGCAATTTGTGAGGACTGTGATTTTGGCTCTAGAGTTGATTGGGAGCCCAGCGTGCATTTGTATTGCGGAGTAGATGCACTTGCTCGAATTAAAGGGCCCCAATATACCATTCATACGTTTCTAGCTCCATGTGTACCTACAACACGATAAGATAGCTTTCAGTGTGAACCTAAATGATGTGAACCTAAATGAAGTGATAGATACATAAATATTTATACATAACTTGTAGTAAAGGAAATTTATGATCAATAGTTTTGACCAACGGGTTTTACACAGCGATGTTGTTCTTTGCTTGGTCGGCAACTGCACACAGCGGGGTTTGGGGCCGCTGGCTGGTCAAGTTATGTGATACCCTTCGATATAACGCTCGTGAAACACGATGGGGACGGCCTGCCTGGTAGCATACAGACTTGCCACCACTGGTCCTCATGTAAAGAAACCCATCTTTTCCATGTAAAATAATTATCAATGACGTATGTTTGGTGTGGATAGAGCGGTTGAGTCCAAAAACATTACACATTTACACATTGCGCGTTCTTCATCGACAGTTAGCGTGGTGGTCCGTTGGTGAGCACCAAGATCAGCCGCGTCGTTTTGTATTGCTAATTACAATAATTTATGGGCGTTTATGAGACCTACTTTCTGATTGGCTCCGTTCAGCCAGCGCTGGAAACAAGCGATAGATCCTTGAATCTCTGCGTAATCAACCATGTAGTCTCTTAACGGGTAGCGCTGAGCTGTTGCCGTAAAGGGCGCGTGGTTTACGATGATGCACCCCATAGAATCTTTTGGCAGGTAACAACGACACCAATTGGTGTCACTGACCCTTGATCAATAGATGCCACAGGATTGCGATATCACAGCTACCACGGGATGATATGTCACGCTATGCACAGTGTTGAATAGGGTGTGTTGGCTCCAGGAAATATTTTTAAACATGTGGCAAGATTAGGTGGCAATGTGAGGTTGTGAAGCGAACACAGAGGTAGGCTGTACTTTGGTAAATCTGTTTCTCGTGCATCCAGTGGGTGTTTATTCTGTGGTAGGAAATTTTTTTTGTAAGCCACAGCATTCTCATTAGACAAATTCATGCCAAAATTTTGAGTCACACACACAAAAAATACAGACGACAAGCATTTAGTAGCATGGTAGATAAGCTTATATGTGTGCATGATTGTTTTAGTATGAAAGTTTCATCCAAATTTTTATCCTGTTGGCCTAAGGGAGTACAGTGTTCAGTTATTGTAGCCTAGGGTAGGCAGCAGCATCTTGCACCTCAGTCAAATAATTAACCACTCAAAAAATGTTGATACCCCTTTGAAGGTGCTAAAAATTGTGTAACCTTTCATGTAGCTGCATACTATTGGTAGAGAAATTTGATATTTGATAATTTAATATTTTGTTCTTTGTGTGAAAATTACAGTAAAATTTTTTTTGACATATTTGTTCAATCAACTGTTTCAGCTACAATTTCTTGGTGTGCTGTCTTTAGCATTTTAAAATACCCTGTCTTATTATACTCGTGTGTAGCCTGTGGAGTTTTGTCATTACTGTAAGTTTTGATATCAGACAACACAGTGGGCAATAACGTTGATGTGGAGTACATTACCGTAAAAACCCTATCAATTCGACCAGAAAAAAATAATTATGATTTGAGAAACGTCGAATTAATAAAAAATTAAAACTGCCGAAATAATTTAGTGGTCGAATTAATTGAAACGACGAGGATGAAATTTACGCGCGACAATATGCCATATTGAAACTGCTTCAAAGCATGGACTGTGAAATTTTGTGGGGTCGACAAATTAGGTAACAAAAAGAACCTCAAACGCACGTGGGTGTCACATCAAAATCAAAGTGGCCGCGATTACAGATGGAGCGATCTGTGACACTGCCACCGGCCGCTCAACGGACGACGCGTAAGTTGACATCGTGTGCCAGCCCTTGGAAATATATTGTAACTCCCTGACAGGCAGATGAGATAGTCTAATGGCCTTTGATGCATTGAAAAGTTTGTAAAAATAATAAAAAATGACATCACCGATCATAAGAAATGTGGTGTTGAAGATAATAGTTTTTAAGAGAAGACTATGACGACCATATTTCTGTAGGTATTCCAAGTTGTCTAACCAACATCTGAAGATTTACTTCAACCAACACTTTTGGATTTGTTCTACTCTTATTATAAGATTAGTCGAATTTCTGGAAAGTAGGTGTACATTTTCGATGTCTGTGTATCGTCTATACCGAAGTCATATCCGAAAGAGTATAATCAGTTCGCGACATCGTAAACCTCTCTCTCTCTCTCTCTCTCTCTCTCTCTCTCTCCAGCATTTCGATGTTTTATATTGTTGACATTTATATATCAGTCTGAAGTTTCAGGTCACTGCTCAATGCAAGTAGTTGATGTCAATTTTCCGTATCGGGCATGGTCTCTATGGTCACTCTAATCGTAAGTTTTTTCCTGTTACGGTATAGTTGATATCAGACTCAAAACACAACGTGAACAACGCTGATAATATATTGCATCTTTCGTATCGAAAACCGGTAAAGTTCGTAACTGGTGACATGTCATGGCCTGGAGAAAGTTCATCACCATCGAACGAATGTCCATGACGCTTTTGCTTCCAAATAGACATATTGAAATGCACAGGGAACTTCGTGGTATGGCAATTATATGAATTTTACCGTGAAGAAAGTCTGTGACTTTAAACTGGCCGTACAACCAACAATAAACATGGCGGAGCAATGATACCGACTTCAGAAACTTCGATTTTTTTTTCATTGCGACCACTGGTGAGAGCGAGTCGTCAAATTTTTACCCACTGGCTATTTGGCTTTGAATTTTCAATTGCCCTCATGTGCGAAGTTAAAGCTAAAACCAAGACAGGTGTTCTCTGTAAATCAATAAGCCTTTTGAATATGAAAAAATCGGACATCTGAACCTCAACACGCAGCTTGAAAGTTGTTTTCTTTCCAATCAAGACAGGGACATCGGTGAGGCTCGATTTCACGTAGTAGCTATGGAAAGCTCGTTCGTTGTATACTTGTAAGAAAGCATGTGATGTACGTCTCATGCTCCCTTGGGCCGTGGACTTTCGCAGTCTTGCCTCTACAGACTACACCGTCAATTACCTAACCATGCTAACAATCACACGATAGTTCAGCAACATATGTCTTCATTAATCTACCAATCATCGACCGTCGAACACTTCAAAAACAATGGTCGCGGTCACGGATTCAAGGACGTCCACAAGAAGACACTATCAATAAGTGGCGCGTAGAAATATTTTTACTGGATTTGAGAACTTCTAAAATAACTTGTAATCTGTATACCCCGGTATTTGCGCACATTGAACTGATATTGTATACCTATAACCGTCGAAGTTTATGTCTTTCACACTGTAGCGTTCTTTTTATCCAAAACACATAGCCAGAAGAGTCCCACAGAGCAGTCAAATGAAAGGATAGTTGCTTCAAACGAATGATATTGCACGAAAGAATGAAAATCAACAGCACATGCTGGAAAGACTGACATCGATGTCTCCCGGGCCCCCATGCATACAGTATGGCCATACGTGTTCAAATATTCTTCACTGTTTTGCAAATATCTCGTCAACCGGGCGCATGGACCACTTCTTTGTACGTCGGTCAAAACTAATGACAGTATAGGTCAGGATATAACATCGGTCTGAAGATTGAATATAGAAGACAAAAATGAGAAGGAACGAGTCAGTAAATATTGAACCATTAAGGGGAGATCGAGACTGCCATCCCTCATGATTAATCAACTGGGAACAAAATATATATTTCGATCGACAGACTTACACAACCAGAGACAGCATTTTATTCAGCTTTAAAATAAGTCACCGCCTTTCCTATAATAACACCCCGTTTGCATTTCGATCTACTCTACCGGTACTCTGTCCCCAATCGCTATGGGCGTCCGGGTTTCGCCTGTCGTACTGACAGATACATGGTTATCTCTTCAGCTATTTTTTCATCGTTTCGCATAAAATACAGCATCTCTTTTGGTGCACAAGGCAAATCAACGTTTAGAAGGAAAGTCACAGGAGGTTAGGATATTATAGGTGTAATTAGAATGGAATATTGAACTGAGATGTAAAGACTTTTATCGGTCGACAAAAATTGCCATAAACCGGCGAGAATTGAGATTGTCTATGATTTATTAATTGGGAACAAAAATATTCGATTGAGTCATTAAAACAACCAGAAAGAGCATTTTCTTCAGCTTGAAAAAATAAGTCGTCATCTTACTCTTTCCTTGACACTGTCCCCATTTGCTTTTGAAAATATTAGTCTGTTCCCAGTCGGTAAGAACGCACGGCGCGGCGGCGGCGGCCGTACTTATCGACATGTAACATCGATTTTTCCCCAGCAATTTTTTCAGCGTTTGCAAATCTACATTTTCTTTAAAGTTGGCTATTATTAAGCTCTGATGTATGAAAATGTTAAAGTTGCAATATGGATCAGAATTGACCTTCATATTTTGAAGATTTAACTTTATAGAAAAATCCATAACGATTTCATTTGCAGATTCGACCATTAACAGGAACACATGGCTCTAATTTGAATAAATTGATTTAATTACCGAATAAATTCCTGTTTTGGTACGTACTGTTTGCGAGAGTAAAGCACAGAATTGGAAACGTCATTTTTACTACTATTTGAATTTGTACGCATGCGTATTTGGTGCATGGTAACGGTTTGCGAAATTGCAATATCGTGTCGACATGCCTAGCAATAGTCTGCCCGCACCCCGGGTCTCTGCTGACTGATTCAGCGTAGTAAAAATGGAAGAAATCAGCCAAAAATGTCGGCAAAATAAACATTGTTTGGTCAGATTGAAAGATGGAACCAGAAAAAAAGAGTGACAAGCGACTACTGCACCACATTTAGGAGGCAGACTGTGTCTACAGTTTCTCGCGAAAACACCAACATCGCCACTGTGGGATGATCAACTTCACTAGCCAGCAAGGACCCTAGTCCCATAATATGCAACACTGACTACCAACACCGTGCTGACCCCGCAATTTGTAATGTGAACTGGGCTGTAGTCCCTCCGCAAGGAAATAACTTAGATCTGTTAGCATTCATTGATTATCTATATCCTTCAGATCAAATATGCATTTTTCGTAAACAAAGAAAAACTGCAGTCTCCATCATTTATGGCTTGGTCTCATTTAAGACGTGTCGATCGACGCGCTGACATGGCCATGCAAGACCAGACTGAGGGGCAAGACAGTTGCCGAACTTCTGCAGTGGTGGATGATACTGAAGTGGGCGAAGCTTTCAAATAAATATAGCGTGCAGATACCTCGCCTTAACATGAAAAATGTAACAACATGCAACAGGAAGAGGATTACGGAAACGCTGTCAGGCACGCGGTGAATACAACCAGATCGGTGTACGTGATCTGGATGCTCGATCAGTCGAACGTACACAGTAGGTGCATACGGAGCGGCACTGACGTCCAAGTATATGGGTTAGAAAAATCAATCACAGTATTACTTGTAGAGCTGTACATACTTTATCATATCGATATAAGTATATTTCTGAAACATTGTGATTGTGATGCTACCAAAGTTAGGTAAATGCAAAATTTAAAATGAATTACCATTATATATGCCAAGTTCTGTCATCGTGTCAACATCACCCCTCCAACGTGCTCTCTATTGAGACGTCATCACTCTTGGTGTTACTTGTCAGGTGCACAGCAGAAAACGCCAATGTTTTTGTTTTGAAAGTTTTTACAAAACAGCTTTCTAGGCGGCCTCAACGTATCAAAGTGAACATGTTTGTGTACCGGGATTGGTAAGAGGCTTAGAAAAGAAGTCTACTTCAACATAGTATTACGAAAAAAAAATCGACAATTACACCTCTCAAGTCAAAGAATGACGAAGACAACTCTCTGGCAGTAAAATAGGAAGTACTTTTAGACTCCACTACTGAAAAGAAAAAAAGAAATACACATCTCAAGCTCAAAAATGGCGGAATAACCAAATGAGATCTGAAAAACAGGAAATTCAGCCGGGAGAGAGGGAGGCAAAAAGAGCACAGGAGTTTGCTCCCTCGTGCGCCAGCAACTGAAATATCAGATGCAGGTACTGAGCATGCGCCACAATGTTGGAGGGAGAGCTCCTGAACTAGGTGTAATTAACCACAATGACACATTAACAAATTACACCTCTCAGTAGGGAGGCCGGCAGGTTGCCCAGGACGCGCTGAATTGACACTCAATCACCAGTGACTTAGTCATGTTCAAAATTGAAAAACATCGATAACGGGAAAGAAAATTGTGGAAAAAAATACATGAGGCTTAAATTAAAAATGCAGCTATTCTCTCATGTGTTTTTTATTTCTTTATATGAACTACTTACTTTTTGAATGAACTGCAAAATTGAGCTAGAAACTGTACCGGGAACGGCGATCTGAAACATGGCGGCACCCAATATTTACATCGCCGATTTTGAAAAGCATGTTTGAAAGTGAGCCAATCAAAACATCCCTTACATCGAGTACTCATTTGAAAGCCCAGATCTCGCTCTTTTCCGTGATATATGGCGCTTCACCAACAGTGAGGGCAGTGTATGACAAAATCCGAGACAAAATATTCAGAGCAAGTTTTCCGAGATGTAACCCGACCAACCCTCAGTGAAACGTCCTCTGGTACGCAGTTTATCATTATTTCTTTTGAATTTTTGCTAGAAAAATGAGAAATTTTGAACAGCTCACGTATTTATTGACGGAGTTATTGACCACGCTTCGATCGAAGATTCCGGTACGATCTCATACGGGCACTTTGTGGTATTTTCAATATCGCGGCCCCCTCGATTTCCAAACCGGAAGTAGTGATATGACTACGTTTTAGCCTTTGACAGAAAACAGTTGGTATTTTTCTTGTTTCAATGTAGCGATTATATTTGCAATGTGAATCTGTGACATTTTGTGAAGATTTCTTTAGATTACCCCACTAATTTGGGTTTTAGAAGCGATAAATCTTGACTACATGTACTACACAGTAACCCTATGTAGAGTGTCTGTTTTTACCGTCGCGTTTTACGCTCGGTTATAGAACGTACATCGTGTGTAAGAATAGACCATTTGACGATCAACAGAGTTTTTTTACAATGATAACATAATGGAAATTCAAGTTTGATATCTAAGTATTAGCAATAAATGACTTTTGATAAAGATAATACAAGAAGGTGATTGTAAATTATAGGTACTCATTTTTTTTTGTTTCCTAGGTATGGATACCATACAGATAATAGAGAAAAATATTCAAAATATTGTTAATGGTGATACCGGGCAGATCCACTTGATCCTTAAAAATTGTCCAGTGACCTACATGTATGCTGTATATCAAGAACTCATTAATACTTTAGATAGAAATGGGTACAGCATCCAAGAAAATCTTCCAAAGATTTTGCTCCTCTTCAACAAAGACTTCCAGCCGCCAAAAAAAAATAAGCAATCTAACACGCAAAGTACAAAGAGACATAAGTAAGATATCTACTGACAGTTCCGTTGATGTTGACATGTGGAAATCAACCACTGTCTTACCATACATCTATAAGCATGAAACCCACATTGCAGGACTTATGATAAGTGACCTTGTAAATCCCACTGTGTCACTTAAACAGTCAGAACCTGTAACTATTGACAGAATTATGCAGTTAAGAGCATTTAGAATAAGACGAGGACTCCCGTGGTCTTTGGCAATTAGGCAGTGGATGCAGCACATGTTTGGAGTAGAGGATAGAGAGTTACCAACTGAAAAGACGTTGAGGCACCAATGGGAGCGTATCTATAAGAAAAACCCTACAGTTGGGAAATCAGGAAAGCACTACAGTCTTCCTAAAAATACAACTATCAACAATAAAGTTAGTGGAGATGGAACTCATGTATGTGAATGTTCAAAGATGAGCAGTTACACAGAGCTTACAAGTACCTTAGTTGAAGTCCAGCATGATCTATCAATTGCAAATAATTCAGTCAACTCATTAACTGAAGAGCTTAAAGAGGCAAAAGATGCACTAAACATTCAAGAAACAAATGTTGCAGAAGTAGAGGAGTTACGACAGAAATGTGGTGAACAGAAAGAGACAATTGTAGAGCTTAAAAGAAAAGTACAAGAATGTAAACCAAGGAATGTACAGAGACGAGAAGCAAGAAAAGAGGAAAAGATTAAAATGTTGAAAGAAGATGTGCAACAAAAAGACTCCACAATCAAAACACTGACTAGTACAGTTGAAGAGATGGAAGAAAAAATAGAAGAAATGAATGCTGAAAAGATTAAATTACAGAAACAGTCGTTGTACTACAAAATTAAAGCAAATAATCACAAAAGTCAGGATACTACTGCATCTGAAAAAAATCTTGTAAGAAATTTAAAGCAAACCATTAATTTCTATGAACAGGAAACTGATGAACTTAACGAAAAAGTCAACATGCTACAGTCAATCCCCAGTCTTGAAAATACATGTACCACATTTCATAGCGGAAAATACTCTGACACTGTAAGGGAAGTCTATGCTGCTTTGCTGTCCATGAATGTTGGTGTTGGTAATGTTGAACGTATTGTTCGCCTCGTACTGGAAAAATTAGGAAACATTCGTGTTGACCCGTTACCTAAAAGAACGTTTTCAGAAACAATGCTCATCGAAGCTAAATTGATGGCACAAATGCAAGCCTCCGATGCAATCTTGAATAGCATACAATCCACATGGATGGAACAAAACGAAGTGGTCTGGAATATGGTGGTCTACAGGTTGGAACGGATAGTGGCCAATATAGTTAGGTATGAGTGAACTGGTGCGAGGAGATGCTGATTGTTTTTAGTCCCCCGGACACCGTCCGGGGGGACTTATAGGTTTGGTATCATGTCCGTGCGTCCGTCCGTGTGTGCGTGCGTGCGTGCGTGCGTCCGTCCGTTCACCCAGATATCTCAGAGACGCCTGGAGCGATTTCGTTCAAACTTGGTACAAGGATAGTAACCTACCTCATACAGATGCACGTCGATTTGTTTCACAATGCGATCAAATTTGGCCGTGTTAGAGGACTTTTTAGTTTTCACCTCCATTGACTCCCATGTATAAGGCAGTCTCCATAGACTCCCATGTATAAGGCAGTCCATAGACTCCCATGTATAAGGCAGTCCATAGACTCCCATGTATAAAGCAGTCCATAGACACCCATGTATAAGGCAATCCATAGACTCCCATGTATAAGGCCAGAAAAATAAAAATTTAGTTTCTCATCATATTCATATTGCAAAAAGGATGCAGTGACACAGTTTTTAGTGCCCACAGATAAAGTCCAGGGGGCTTATAGATTGGGTCATGTCCGTCCGTGAGTCCATCTGTGAGTCCATCCGTTCATGCAGATATCTCAGACACTTTGACAAAATGTCACGTGACCTTGGTGACCTTTGACCTTGAATATACATATTTGTCCGTAACTCAGTAACCACAAGTGCTAAACCTTTCGTATATGGTATGATGGGACACCCTATGACGCCACATATTGTACCTCACATTAATTATGCACCTATCTAATTTGAGCAAGCCAATAGACCTAGAGGTCTGATTTTTCGTATATACGGATAACTTAGCACTACAATTTTTTGACAGTGTCATGTGACCTTGGTGACCTTTGACCTCAAATATACATAGTTGTCCATAACTCAGTAACCACAAGTGCTACACCCTTCATATTTGGTATGATGGGACTTCTTATGACGCCACATATTGTACCTCATTAATTATGTGCATATCTAATTTTGAGTGAGCCAATAGAGCCAGAGGTCTGATTTTTGGTATGTAGGGATAACTTAGCAATACAATTTTTTTTACATGTCACGTGACCTCAATGACCTTTGACCTCAAATGTACATATTTGTGCAATAACTCAGTAACCACAAGTGCTACACTCTTCATATTTGGTATGATGGGATATGACGCCACATATTGTACCTCATTAATTATGCACCTATCTAATTTTGAGCGAGCCAATAGTAGAGGTCTGATTTTTGGTATATAGGGATAACTTAGCAATACAATTTTTTTGACAAAATGTCACGTGACTTCGGTGACCTTTGACCTCAAATATACATATTTGTGCATAACTCAGTAACCACAAGTGCTACACCCTTCATATTTGGTATGATGGGACACCTTATGACGCCACATATTGTACCTCATTAATTACGCGCATATCTAATTTGAGCGAGCCAATAGACCTAGAGGTCTGATTTTTGGTATATAGGGATAACTTAGCAATACAATTTTTTTGACAGTGTCAAGTGACCTTGGTGACCTTTGACCTCAAATATACATATTTGTCCATAACTCAGTAACCACAAATGCTACACCCTTCATAATGGTATGATGGGTCACCTTATGACGCCACATATTGTACCTCATTAATTATGTGCATATCTAATTTTGAGCATGCCAATAGAGCCAAAGGTCTGATTTTTGGTATGTAGGGATAACTTAGCAATACAATTTTTTGACAAAATGTCACGTGACCTCAATGACCTTTGACCTCAAATATACATATTTGTCCGTAACTCAGTAACCACAAGTGCTACACTCTTCATATTTTGTATGATGGGACATGAAGCCACATATTGTACCTCATTAATTATGCACCTATCTAATTTTGAGCGAGCCAATAGAGCTAGAGGTCTGATTTTTGGTATATAGGGATAACTTAGCAATACAATTTTTTTGACAAAATGTCACGTGACTTTGGTGACCTTTGACCTCAAATATACATATTTGTCCGTAACTCAGTAACCACAAATGCTACATCCTTCATATTTGGTATGATGGGACACCTTATGAAGCCACATATTGTACCTCATTAATTATGCACATATCTAATTTTGAGCGAGCCAATAGACCTAGAGGTCTGATTCTTGGTATATAGGGATAACTTAGCAATACAATATTTTTTACAAAATGTCATGTGACCTCAATGACCTTTGACCTCAAATATACATAATTGTCCATAACTCAGGAACCACAAGTGCTACACCCTTCATATTTGGTATGATGGGACACCTTATGACGCCACATATTGTACCTCATTAATTATGTGCATATCTAATTTTGAGCGAGCCAATAGAGCTAGATGTATGATTTTTGGTATTTAGGGATAGACTAAAGGATAGACATTGTTTGACAAAATGTCATGTGACCTCGATAACCTTTTACCTAAAATACACGATTATGTCAATAAATAAGTAATCACAAGTGCTATGTCCTTTATATGTAGTAGGATGGGAGACCTTATGACAACACATGCTTTACTCATTAATTATTTACATATATAATTGTGGGCAAGCCAATAGAGCTTGAGGTCTGAATTTTGGCATATGCTGATTAATTAGCAATACAATTTTTTTTTCAAAATGTCACGTGACCTTGATGACCTTTGACCTTGATTATGCATATATATGCATAACTCAGTAACCACAAGTTCTTTACGCTTCAATTTTGATAGGATAATAGACCTTAAGATGTAACATCTTGTACGTAACCTCATTTATTATGCGCATATGTATTTCTTGGCTGGCCAATACAGCTAGAGGTCTGATCTTTTTTCCCGATTTAGAACAATAACTTAGACATGCCTCTTGTTTCAAATTGGGGACAATGATATAGTCCTATGTGCCCATTCATCTGAACATATACACTCCAGTGATACTTGTTAATGACCACATTCCCCTGCAACATCAAGACTAATACTCCTATTACAAGTGGGGACTATGTCATTGTCAATGACTTGTTATAACATGATTCGAAGTCAACTGAATGATATAGCTGACCTCATGGATGGCGAAGACAAAAACAAGCAGACAGCTAAATTACTAGAAAGTATCAAGAACATGATGTCAGACCGACATGTGGTAAATGCGTCATTGAAAACAAAGTTGGAAGTATGGCGAGAAGAGTGCCTGCCTTTAGTAATTGAGAATTTTGCAACCATGCCAACAAATATCCAGAAAAAAATGGTAGAACTCAATGACTTTAAATGCAACCTCCATGTTCTTGTAAATCTTGGTTCTCAAGCAGAATCTGCACTGAAGATTTGGGAACAAGTTGCATTTGAGTTACAAACTCAAACTCGGCAAAATTTCAACGGCACCACCTCTCAGATCATACGAGCCGCTACCAAACTTTGTGTTCCTGGTGCAGATGATACATCTGGATATGGAGCACTATTCGACACCTACCTGAAAGTCTCTCCAACCCCATATCTAGTAAGCTACACAGTTTCCATGGACACCAAATCAACATCTTGTTCAGCTTGGGAGGCGCTGTATACTACCATCATCAGCACATCAGAAATTTCATCAAGAATACTTTTCAATCGATCAGAAAAACAGGTTGGTTTTAGCCGTGGAGACTTACCTGAATTCACCGGTGTTATTGCTGGATGTCGTGCATTGGGAATTGTTGATAAGCTTATTACAAGTCCAATGTGGAGAAAGATTGAGAGTGCCAAACATATCTTTGATTTAAACAGCATGTGGTTAGACTTCAAATGCTGTATGAATGAATATTCAAATGACGCATCAGATCTTTTGGAAGGTAAACCAATGGTGATGTTTCAAGATGATATCTGTGAGCCCGACGAAGTGTACAAGTCCTTATTTGTAACATGTGACACTGAACAGTCAAATGATTTCTTGGAGGGTGGAATGATGTTGGACTTAAAGGCAAATTAAACCAATTATGATGGCACACCAAACAACAAGAAGAAAAACATCGATTTGTTAATGTCAATAAATGCGGCCATAACCTCCAACATGGGAACTGTAATAGGCAACTTTTGAGTGGGCGAGAGTACACTACTTTTCGAATGGCCACTAGAGTTAACTTAAGTTAAAGCTGAGGCACTCAAACCCCTCCAGGCTATAGCCAGTAAGAATGTGAAGCGTTTTGACACCGGAAATATAATTGGAGACTGACACCGGACTATGGAACGATCTGCTGTGGAACTGTGCATTAAGTGCCAAGACTGTAGAAGAAGCCGGAAGAGCCGGCAAACCAAAATGAAGTGCAAAACTATGGAAGGAGCGAAAGTGAATATTCAAGTTTTTGAGAGGCCTGGACGAAACACTGCCAAACGTGAGCTCTTCACCTCCTGCCTCAGTAACTCTAGGTCTTGCTGAACAGCTAAAGGAAAATCAGAATAAATCGTTAATAAGGAACAAGGACTCAGAAACGGAGACGTCCTCAAGCATGCATTCCCTTCTGAGGTCATAAAATGACTCATGGTAGGAGCTATCTAAGTGCCATCGAGATAAGCAATCAGCCAGCTGATTCTGAGCACCAGGGAGGTGCCGTGCTTTCAGCTCGAATTGGAAAGTCGCTGCAATGACCAAAGCTCTTGAGCTGCTGACATAAGGAAGGGGTCACGGCCACGACCTGAATTGAGGACCATAACTGTGCTAGTATTGTCACTGTACACCAAGATACGCATGCCCGTCCATCGGCTTCCCTAAAGACGAGCTGCCACAACAACAGAGAGCATTTCCAGGCAGCAGTGAATAGGGAGTTGCTGGTGCAAAAGGAAATCTGGAAATGACAAGGGGAAGTACTGTGTACTGGAGAGTCCGCCACAACCTGAAAGGCAAGCGTGTGTGCAGACAACGCTGTTTGGAGCGGACCAAGTTAAGTCTGGCATGATAGAGACTCCATTAAATTGCCTTATAAAGGTAAGCCACCAATTAACATCTTTGTGAAACTGCGTGTTTAAATGAATGTGGTGATGAGCAGACTCGACCGAAAGCAAAGTGTCCAGCAAGCGGCCAATGAAAAGGCGGCCCGCACGAACGCAGCCAGAAACGAAGGAGAGGTTTCCAATAAGAACTTGTAATTCGCGGTGTGTGGCTTTTCGTCTGCCCAACCAAGAAAGGAGGAGCTTGGTAAGCTCAGTCAGCCTGTCTTCTGTGACCTCCAACGTCATGGCTACTGTGTCAACCCATATACCTAAAAAGGAGAGACAAGTAGTGGGTGGTACGGCCTTACTAGTGGCCTCTTCTACACCCAGTTCCTGTAAAAGAGACCTTAAGGCAAGGGACGGCGACTGTGAAAGGACTGGCTGCTCCGCACTGCAAAAATCATCCAAAAAAGTTGACTGCACGAAATCCTATATTATTGTACATAGAAATAATAGTGTAAGTAGTCGCCTGACATGCAAGCGCTGCAGAACGCAAACCAAATGGCAGTCGGAGGTCAATAAATTAAGAAGCCTGCCCTGCCAAGTGTAGCCCAACAGGTGAAAGTCGTGAGGGTCGACAGGAAGTTGTCTGTATGCCCTGCGCAAGTCAAGCTTGAAAAGTGACACCAAGGACCCAATTCCCTGATAAGAGTCACAAGGGAGTCAATATTTTGACAATGGAGATGAAAATGTTGTCCAGGAACTTAGACTGAGAAATACCAGCGTTAACGGAAGCATTAGATGGAAAACTGAGGTCCATGATAGTACGTCTGTCGGAGGAGCCCTTTTTTAGCACAGAATTAAGAGAGTGGGGATGTTGCCACAGGAATGGAGAGGGGATTGTCAACAAATGGACCAGCAGTGGCGCTCAAACTGACTTCAGAGCAAACAAAAGAATCAATGTGCTGTGCAAAATGTAGGGTGGAACTGTGGTTGCATCCACTTGAAAAAGGTAACTGACTTGAGATGAAATTTATGGGCCACCCAAATTCAAGAAAATTGATGAAAAGAGCACTGGCTTGGTCAGGGAGTCGCACTCGCCATGCAGGAATGTTCAATGCTGATGGCACAGGAATGTGAACGCCTGCAAAATTGGGTCTGCCGGAAGCAAAACCAGTCTGATGTGTGTCGCGCAACCACTGTAGGGAGATATGGACACTTGGCGGCCAAGAGGGAATGATTGAAGGAATCCATGCAGGTACTTCCGGAAAGTGGATATGACTACCAACTGCTGAGGGTGAAAAAAAGTCTGATACTTGAAAGCGTGAGTACCTGCAGGGCCTGGGCTAAGGCAATTGATGCGGAAGCAGGTGAACAAGCGACTGTGGGTATGAACTTGGGAAAAAACGCAGTTCACCGCAGGAGAAACCTCACGACTAACAACCAAGTTAAAATTTACAAAACTGCTTGCAGAAAGGCAATTGTAGTCAAAATGTTTACAATTCTGCAAAGGTACATAATCATCAAATAAGCAAACATCACCGTACAAATGAGTAGTTGAAATTCTACTGGACCAGCTGACTGAGAAGCAACAGAGCCGCAAAAAAATGGGGAAGGGCCCATCCAGACTCAGTGTTCTTGCTCAATCGGATCAATCACTCAACTACAATCGCATCTGCACTATTACTTCCAGGTGCTGAAGCGACCGGAATACTCCGTTTACCAAAATAGGCAGGTATGTAGGAGTGTCTCAAACTATACACTCCGAGTTCCAAAACGAGTCGGACTTGCAAGTCCGAGTACTCGGACTTGCATACTCCAAGTAACACTGCTTACTCGGACTTGAATACGCCGAGTAATACGTGTTCCTATAAATGCATATTTTGCCATGCCGGACAAGAAACGATCTGTCAAAAAAAGTATTTTATTACTCACAGAGTTTACGGCTAGCGCGGATCGATATGTCGAAAATCTGCTCTTTTGAAAAAAAAAATCATTTTCACGATGTCTTGTTATCTGTTGCGCAATGTATCCACAAGGAGGGACCAGGACTGTGATTTTACCCTCAGAAGAAAGCTACTATCAAGGCCGGCGGCAAAGTTTTTGAAAAATGACTTAGACGTAACATTTGCAGTAAAAACCAATAAATTTCAGGCAAGTCCAGTCAGTTACTCAGTTCGATATCGCACAATCGGTCCGGCGAAATCAAAGCATGACATCACAGGTCAAGTCAGGTCATTATTTACGACCAAGTGGTCACTCGCACTCGGTTCATACCATACACAAGCGCACTGTGCCCATTTTATTTTGAAAAAATTATTAGTTTTATTATTTTATCAAGACATAAATATGCCTAAAATGCTTGGGCAAGTCTATCATGGCCTCGCCACGCTAGCAAACCACGGCCATGACGTCACAGGTCGACAGGTCATTCAATCATGGCGTCCGTGTTCTAATAACTTGCCGCGCTGCATCGCGGTGATCTTGAAACGTTTTTGTGCCCAATTCAAGTCATGTATCAAATCAGGATCTGATCCGGTAATGAAACGAAAAGACAAGACAAACTCATAATTTGCGTGACGGTAGCTACACTCGACGATGACTTGAGCGTGTTGTACAAGATACACAGATCGGATTAGAGGTCAGACAGATCGCGTTAACAACTCTTTTCTCTGAGCGACTGGAAATGCACTGCAGTGTATAAGCTGTTTGCAAATTTTTATCACAAGATCGAATATTTTCCTGTGTTTTTTCCAGCATTGTTTTTTCTATAAGCAAGTGTAACTCGACGTATTCAAGTCCGAGTAGGTCATGTACTCGGAGTATACAAGTCCGAGTAAGCAGTTTTACTCGGAGTATGCAAGTCCGAGTACTCGGACTTGTAAGTCCGACTCGGTTTTGGAACTCGGAGTATGCTGTTGAAGGCACTCTTACATACCTCGAATAGGAATAAATATTTTATAGGGGTGAGCAAATCACTACCCCGAACTCATGGGCTAGCAGTTTTTACCGCCTTGCAAGTAATTTTTGGTACCTCTATTAGCCCGATGGACTAGCATAATGTAGGAGACAGCTGAGGACAGTAGCAAAGTCGATCGGGAGCAAGCGACATGTAGAAACGCATTGCCTGCAGCAAAATGAACAAAGAGACAGACGTTTCCAAGCCTATGTAACTGACATAAAATTCCTCACCCAAGTTCGATTTCAAAGAACGTATGCAATTCTGGGATGAAGAAGACGAATTTCTAAGAAATTGCCACTTGAATTTAATCTCGGAACAAACACAAACAATCCATACGATTAGACGTCAAGCTCATACGTAAGAATTCAACTGATGTGGGTCTAGTACATGTATGCACTGTGATTCAAGGCCGTACGTAGCAGCACGCAAAAACACAGACCTTTCAACGATAAAAATAAACAATATAGCAATGAAATTTGTTGTAGTCATGAGTGAAATTCTTCAAATAAAATGATCATTCATTTGGATCGTGCTGTGACAGATAAAATCTGTCTTGTCAAGAAAGAAAATAAACGTCCATCGCGACGTTGAGATAACCGGACTGGTATACATTGACTTATGTAATACATATGCGTGTTGGTTTTTTAGACGGTAAGACCAAATATGGCTGTGTGGTAGCCATTTTGTTACGATTCTTTCATGTACAGAGCCATAAATCAGACATATTTCCACCAGTATCATTCAGAGTTGGTACAAGGACATTGACCTGTGTCAGACATATGCACATCAATTTGTTTCACGGCATGTAGCAATATCATGTCAATTACTAAATTTTCATAATAAGGCTGATAATGATATGTCAAGAAATACTGTCATCAAATTCATGAAACTTCAATTGGTACAGATGTTATGCTCACATTGCTTTAGCAGTGAAAAAGACAATTATCAGTGTCATTTTAATTAATTTGAAATTGCATGTGTAATAAACTTTCCTAATTAGAGTGATAAATCTGCAAATACTGCGTCAAATCTGATGAAACTTGGTACAGATTTGATCTCATACTGTTGTGAATACAAATCAATGACACTTAGTGGTATCATTTATTATATAATTATTATTATTATTATTATTAATTCTTTATTTCGGACAATGAGCATGTCCATATATATAAATGGTTACAGGATTGGCAAAAAGAATGATACAAAAAAGGTTACATCAAGAAATATTCATTTATGGGTTAGACCATAAAGACATATTTCTGAACACAGATTAGAAGACTGAATTTATCCATCTTTTCCTCAAGTCAGAAGTGAAGTACACAACATCATACACCTTACGTATAATTAGGTCTCACTCATAGAAACCCTTTTCATCAAACTATTGATTGCTTTCTAAGCAAAGCATCAAAAGTGTCAATCCTATTATATACAAACATAGTACTAGCACTGCTGCGTCTGTCATATCGTAGAAGTATGCGACCAGCATTATTGTAAGCAACTTTCAATTGTTTCAGGGCGCTTTTTTTATAGCTGACCCATAAGTTACCACCATACAATTGATAGCAATATGCTTTAAAGAGTTTACATTTAACACTCTGAGAACACATAGAAAATTTTCTCAAAAGCATGTTAGCAGAGATATAAAAAGATCTCCTCTGACGCTCGATATCAGAATTGTCACTGAAGGTATTTGCCAACATATAGCCGAGGTGCTTTTTCTTTTCAACAAATCTTGCAGTTAACTCCATTGAGATAAACAGCCGGAATATGTTCAATCATACATCGCTTAAGAATTATACACATACATACAGTTTTCTCTGTATTGAAAACAATATCATGAATATTGCCATAGTTGCCACATATATTTAAAAGATCTGAGTTCCTTTCACTGACGGGCTTATCAGACATGTATCATCTGCATACATCAGATGGTTAACATAAATACCACCGATGTTGCAACCAACCTTAGAATTAATCAATCTATGGCTAAGATGATCCATATACATATTGAAAAATTTTGGGTACAATACACCATCTTGCTTCACACCGTTTTAACAGTAAAATGTGTTGAAATACAGGAGCCCCATCGAACAGAGATTTCCTGCGTTCTGTACCAGGTTAAAAGGTATCTCACATAGCAAATAGGAACATTACGGTTGATCAGCTTCTTGAATAATGACCAGTGATTCACACGATCGAAAGCTTTAGAAGCATCCATAAAAGTAACGATAACATTGCTACCATGACTTCTATAATAGCTGATGACCTCTTTCAGGACAAACATACACATATCAGTAGAATGACAAGTTTTAAAACCAAATTGGTAAGGTGAAGATCCAAGAAACGACTCAATCTTATTCAAAATAACTAATTCAAAAACTTTCGAGGTAATAGTAGACAGAGCAATCGGGCGATAGTTGTTCTTATCGCTTACATTTTTGTTCTTATCCTTAACTATGGGCACTAACAAAACTTCAGAAAATCTAGGAGGACATACATTATGAATAAGCATTGAAGTGAGACACATGCTCAAAAGTACAATTAACTTATTACTAGCATATACAAAATGCTCAGATGAGAGAGAATCTGGACCAGCAGATTTACCTTGTTGTAACTTGTCAATGGCTTTACGAACATCACTAGGTGATACAAAACTCATTTGATCAAGGTTGCAATCGTCAACCTTATTCAACACGAATTCTTTGTCTCTAACCGAGTGCACCACATTTAAGAGATCACTAAAATGGTTCCGCCACATTTCAGAGATATTGACATTGCTAGTTATTGCATGTATATAATGGATTTTTGTTTTTAGTGTGAATGTCCAAAGAGCTGCATCAAAGTTTTATGAAATATGGTACCAGTGAAAATCTGTCAGTGTTAGGATAGGATGCAAAAATGTTTGGCAATTTCATGTTGATTAATTACTAATGGACTCATTTAATGACCTTTTGTAATTAGGATGGCGCCCTGCATTGCTTTTATGTTTTCACCACCATGGAACTCATTCTTGGCTATAGAGCCCCATCTGTATCACAGTATTTTTATCACAGACCTAATTAATGAAGAGGACTGTATCCTCTCTGAGGACTTGTAATTAAAGTACCCATTAACAAGTGGGGACTGTCTCATCAACGATGATTTGTTGTTGAAAAGCATAAAATTGGTATATCTGTGTTCGCGCTGCCCATTCGCCACGTTCGCAAATGCGAATTGAAATCAGCAGTGGCGAAGAAAAATCGATCCTAATTCGCCACAGTGGCGAAAGTGATTTTTGTTGAAAAAATTCCGCAAAATAAGCAAAAACGTGGGGTTTTTTAGTCTTTTGTTGATCTGCACTTCTCTTTCGGCGATTCGCGAAAAAACTATATCTACTTCCGTATTGTTCTCTCCGACGTACGCAATTGCAATCGAGCCAAGTCTCGCGAGAGATTTGACGTAAATTTGTATAGTGTACAGCATGCACATTTATGACTATCGCGAGAATTGAAAATGCAGGCAGACGCAATCGAGCCCTAGTCTCGCGATAAATTTGATGTCATTTTGTCTAGTGTACAGCAAGCAAAGCGAACACTCGCGAGAATTGAAACTTTTGCTACAGCAGACACACGCATTTTATTCGTGGTCACAAAGTTCGGTGTTGAAATTTATTTGCATCGTGGTCTAGACGTTCCGTGTTGCGCATTTTAATCGAGGTCTTATTTTAATGGTGGTCGATTTGCATGCATCGCGGTCCTCATGGTCCCGTATTGATGTTCATTAAAATCGCCATCCCAGCGACGCATTCCGTGTTGTTGTCGATTTGCATCGCGGTCTCGACGTTCCGTGTTGTTGTTCATTAGAGAGGTTATAATCTAATTACGTGTACGTCTGAAGGCACACAGTGGCGTACGCGTATCCATGCTCAGTTGTGATTTTTTTGGTTGATTTTGCCGTATTGTTTTTTCAGAAACATACGAAATTCGTCTAAGTTTTAAGAAACAATTCATTTCTCTACGCGAGAACTATTCAAGCTCGTTGTATCCTCGCATTAAATTTACCGATTTTCTGTAATACAGTTATTTATGTGGTTTACGGAAATTTTTGTGACAGCTTCAGGTAAAAAGTTGAATTGGACAACATTTCATTTATGTCAGGAAATCATAGCACGTACGTCTTGTGCAGGTGAACTCTACGGAATTTTCTGATATCAAAGATGTTTGCTAATTTACAATGATACTCATACTAGTACTTAACGAGATTTCCTGTCTAAATTCCCGCAAATGACCAAGAAAATCTAAAAATTACTACATGGGATTAAGACTACATGTGGAAGTGTCGTTTGATGACGTTCCGAACGTCTGTGCCACATTTACGCGACGTCTTGTATGACGTGACAAAGACGCTACGTGTAGGCCTACTGATGGAACGTAATTACGTGTAACCAAACTTCTATTTTAATCGCAGTCCGAACGTTCAGTGTTGCTGTCATGCTGTTGATTTGCATCGCGGTCCCAACCTTCCGTGTTGCAGTTCATTTTAATCGTGGTCTAAACGTTGCGTGCTGCTGTCGATTTGCATCGGGGTCTAGCCCTGCGTACGATGCTGTGTGTTCCGCTACAGCTAATCGCCCCGCTCACTCGCTTTGTGGTGAGCGGGGCTATTAGCTGTAGCGGAACACACAGCATCGTACGCAGGGCTACATCGGGGTCCAGAATCAAGCAATTTCCAGTGTTAAAATGAAGACAATTGGATACAAGGTTGATGTGTTGATAGTTTATTCTTGTGCATGCAACCGACATTGGAGATTATAGCATTATAGAAAGCTTTGTTTTCGTAAAAATGTGTGGCTAATAAAATTTGTCTGTGGCTAATAAAATTTGAAACTATTCGCCACAGTGGCTAACAGCTTTCCAAACCCAGCGCTAACACAGTATATATGTATTTTTGAGGCTTTTTCAATTTTTGGTCTAAAGTATTGTGTTCACTGCCAGGTAAATGTATCAACTTTGGATTTGAAGTTCAAAATAATGTAATTTGCCTAAGTAAATATGAGCAATTGGAAGACAGAAGTTTGTTATGTGTATTACATGTTATATTAACCTGTGCAGCTGACACACTGTTTTACAAGAAAAATATATTGTGTTTAACAGAAGTTTTGGGGTACAGATCCGGTAAAGTTTTGCCTGTTTTATTGAAAAAATGTGCCAAATATGATATCCTTGAAGTCCCTGGTCAAATTGCAATAAATCGAGATTTGCTGCACATTTTACCTGTGTATTTTTGGTAGATACATGCTGAACTGTAAATACTTGTTCAAATGAAACCAACATTACTGAATAAATGCTAATGAGCAACAAAAGTGTAAACTCAGTGAAAATCTCAGAAAACACTATTCAGATTGTTTTGGCAAGGCAGCCAACATACCATATTTTACAAAAAGCGTTGCATTGAAGTCACCAAGAGTAAGGGGGTGTATAGATCTTGTAAACAACCAGCATTTCATTTACAAGATTCAGGATAACATATAAGTATATTCACAAAAGTGTCATCTGTATACCGGTAGACAGTACACTTTGCTGCTCAATCCAACAAAGTCAGGTTACTAATCATTAACTCTTACATCTTTATATGTAAATATGACAATTCGAATGAAAAAATGCTTTGAAATTTAGTTTGAAAGGTTTCTGTTTCTTTCCATGGTCATATTGTATATTTATGGAATTGTTTGGCTGTGTATGTCAAGTTATATGGCTTCTATACAAATTCCTTGTTTGATGCTTTGAAATGTGGTTGCCCCTAGGCTTTAACCAGATATGAACTGAAAATGCTCTCGTGTTTCATTATATATTGCAGTTATGTGTGAATTTGAACCTTTGCCACATGTTTGCAGATTCACTGAAAGTATTATGATCAGCATAATTAACAATATTCACCACATTACTTCTAAAAGGCCATGAAGTATACAAATATGTAATTAGCTGAAATAAAAATATTAAATTTCTTTGACTGCTGTCCTTGTATCACCACAGGGGTTAAAATTTCCGCTGGTCCGAGGTCATGGTCTAGCGAAAATCCACATCGGTCTAGTAACTAAAAGTTTTCACTACACCTCGGTCCAGTGCAATAATACTTTGTTACTACCTTTCCTGCACTCTACTTTGGTCTTAAACTGCAATCTGATACAAAATTTGTCATAAACTCAGCCATTAGTGAGACTCCCGCTTGCTCTGTACGCGTATATGCGTAGCACTGATATGCCATAGCCACGAAATGTTTACATCATCTTCCTGCACAGTGTACGTGTACTGATTAGCAGATCTCTCATTAGCGAGATCTCATGCATACCGATAACCACTAATAGGGGGGTGCCCCTAATTAGGTCATTCCTAGACAATTGAAAGTAAATCATGTATATGAGTCACCTCGTGTTCAGAATTACACACGTGTTGTTGGATTGATTATGCAACGAAACTCTTGATTCAATTTGGGGATCAAACTCAGCCCATCCACCAACAAAGCGGGCCTGTGTAGACCATGTTGAGCAACCTGATGGTCCTGAAGTGACATTTAGCCAACCTCCTACTAATACAGGAGAAGCTCAAGTGATTTCACCCACATCAAGTTTGTCTCTTGTGAATGTTGACATTCACAGTGGTAGTGCTGGTGTCGAGGCCATCGAAGCAGACAGTCATCCCGAAACTTCTGCAACTTTACCAGCTGGTGATATACTTTGTCAAAGGATCAAAAGTATGACAAGTTCAATTATCATATGACATGGAAAATATCTTTTACACTTGTGACGTTTACCGTAAAATATCAGGCCTGACATGGGAAGGTAAACGTCATCAGTTTGAGTGCGCCAGAACTATTTCAAAGATGGCGAATTTCAATCAAAACAAACTCGCCATTTTCTAATTCTATCCATTCATTTTTTAAATTGTAGGATACGATAAAAAAAAAACCTTAATTTTGATGTACCTGGTGGAAACATTTTTTGAAAAAGGCTGTTTAGAGGTTATCATATTAAACTGAATAAAAATATATTTCTCGAAACAAAGAACGGGAATCACGAGATCTCCCGGCCGCCCGGCCGGCTCGCTTTGCCGCTCAACGGTGACGAACGCGTACTGTAGACTGTAGTGTGGTGTTGAGTGACCGTTCGTAAACAATTTATTTCCGTTTGCAAAATTAACGCGCGGTACGTTTTGTGGGTAATTTTCGAACAGTTAAGCTAAAAAATAAACAAGTGTTTTGTCGTTGCCATTTATTTTTCCAATCCCCCAAATAAATAATCACGATCAAATGAAATGTGCCTCTTCTGTTGTCATTTTGTGCGGGAAACAACCTGATCTGTTGTCATTTGCCAAGATGTCGTTCGACAGTGACCTCAGCGAATTTTTAGCTCTTGCCAATTCTCTATCTGAAGACGAAATTTTCCAGCAATTACCACCCTGGACATGCCATCAACAACAAAAACAACAACGTCCACGCTATGCCGAATTCTCACTTGATGAGGAGGAAGAATTTGTCACCATGCAGAGAAAGAAAAATACCATCAGAAGTACCAACACTGCCGTCAAACAGTTCTCACTGTGGCTGAAGGCAATGAAACCGAACGAGCATCGACCACTCCTTGAAATTCACCAACCGATCTCAATTCGTATTTAGCAGGCTATTTCCTGGGTACGAGACAGAGTGATGATCGCGAATACGAGCCGGACACACTGACTGGCTACCAACGTGGGATAGACCGCTTTCTCCAGGAGAATAATTACGGACACTCTATAATCAGAGATGACGAGTTTAAAAGATCGCGTAGATGTCTGGCCGCAAAACGTTCTCAACTGAAGAAACTAGGCATGGGAAACAAACCTAATGCAGCAGATGCCCTGACCAGCGAGGAGGAAGCGATCTTTGTGGAGAAAGGCATCGTTGGACGAAACAATCCTGAGTCCCTGTTTTACGCGGTGTGGTTAAACAACACAAAAATACTTGGCTTTCGGGGTGGACAGGAAAATCGTCAACTAGCATGGGGTGACATCACGCTCAAAGCAATGCCTAATGGATCTGAATACCTCGACTTTAACGAACGCGAAACTAAAACACGGCACGGACAGATTGGGGCGATCCGGCAATTCAGCCCCAAGATCTTCGCAACCCCGACAAAACCGGACACTTGTCCCATATCACAACGTACAAGGTATTCAGAGATCGTTGACCCGCGGAGATGTGTTGCGACTCCAGCCCATTCTATCTGTCAATGAATTACAACCCCGAGAGCCAAGTATGGTACAAAATCAACCGATGGGACAGAACAAACTTGCTACTGTGCTGAAGACCATGGCAGAGAAAGCGGGAATCACTGGGAAAAAAGGTAAATCACAGCGTAAGAAAGACTACCATTACCAAATTGCATCACGCCAGAATTCCGCCGACGCAAATCCAGCAACTGTCATGACACAAAAACACACAAAGTATAAATCACTACACAACATCATCATTCGAGCAGCAGCAGCAAAAAATACGGATATTCTCAGTGATCCCATCCCATCCATGTTTGCCATCGCTTACCGAGGGTAAACCCACCGACCTTCTCTTCAAGTTCAAGTCAACAATTGGCCAGTCATCACCGATCATAATCAGGCCTATTCAGCCATATGACAATCTACGGCGGCATCTTTACTATTAACATGGTCGCACCAACTCAGAAAGTGTCAGCTTTGAGTCCGATGAGAAAGTGGTGGAGAATAATATTTGAGTCTTCAAGCTCAGAAAGTTCACAGGACTGAACTTGATACAACTGACATTTTAACGAAGTTTAGTGTTGTCATTTTGTACGAACAAAGTTGTTCCAAGCCATTTCTCGAGTCAAAACAATAGTTTGTCATATGATAAAGAGGTTATCGCTCAATATCAATTGTTCGTAGAGATGCGTTACTACTCGTGCCGTCATGGGCCGCATCACACACTCGCCTACGGCTCGTGTGTGATGCTGCCTATGACGTAACTCGTAGTAACGCATCTCTACTCACAATTGATATTGAGCGATAACCTCTAAGCGTAAACGACGTTTTGTGCCTACCTGGACCCAACAATGGCCTTGGGTCAGCTATGACGGAGAACAAATGTTCTGCTCCTACTGTGGGAAATTCCCCAGTATTGCTGATAAAAGTAGTGCCCTTTTAAAGGGACAGCGAATTTTAAAGTGGACCCTCTGAAGTCACATGAGAAAACTGTCGAACATGCTACTTGCACTCTCCGGTATTTCCGAGATGTTGGGTTAAAGAACATGACAGATAAGTCATATCAATCAAAATTTCAACCAAATGTATCAGCTACTCCTTTAGGGAAGGCAGTTATGAAACTGAATGATGGACAAAGAGACAGAATGAGAATTTAAACTTTTCCATACTGCCTATGCTGTGGCAAAGAGTGGCAAACCGTTCTCGGACTTCATGCTTATGTGTCAACTTCAACAAGTAAATGGTTTGCAACTTGGCGAAAACTATCAGAACATACCGAGCCTTAAGGTGTTTTTGGCATCTATCTACGAAAGTCTCAAAATGGGTATACGCTCAGAGATAATGAATGTTAATTTTGTCAGTATATTGGGTGATGGTTCGACTGATGTAGCGGTTATCGAGCAGGAAGTTGTATTTCTGAGATACGTCAGTCCTGTTGACGGTATGCCCGTATGCAGAGAAATAGACATTGTGTCGCTTGAAACTGCCAATGCTCAAGGTATTATGAATGCCACAGAAGCAGGACTTTCACAGGTTGATTTAAGCCTTGATATGTTACGACCAGATAATGATGAAGTCAAACCAAGTTTGATAATGGCCAATTTCGATGGAGCATCTGTCAATTTTGGTGAAAAAAATGGAGTGGTGAAACGAATGAAGGACATCTTCCCAACACTAATATCTCTGCAGTGTATTGCACACAAGTTGGAGCTAGCAGCACTGGATGCTAACAAAGTAACACTGAGCGGCCTCAGTAGTTATGAGGAGACTTTCAAGGGAATATTTTCATTCTACCACTATTCCTCAAAGAGGAGAAGAAAATTGCAGGCAATATCTGACATGCTAGAGCAAAACCTGTCTCATCTAAGTGGAGTAAGGCAGGTACGATGGCTGTCCAGCAAAGAAAGAGCTGTGAAGGCTGTTAGGCATAACTATCAAGCTATAGTAACTCACCTTGAAAACACAGCTACTGATGCCAAGGCAACTGCTGATGCTGGAAGCAAAGCTAAAGGATATCACAAATCTATCACTGCCATCAAATTTGTCAGACTTCTCCACTTCATGCTGGATTACCTACCTTTGCTAGCACAATTATCCAGGGCATTTCAGGAGGAGAAATTACTCATTATGGAAATTCCAGATGCACTGGAACAGACATTGCTGGCCCTAAATGCTTTAAAGTTGTATCCAGGAAAGAATACTCGTGAGTTCCTTGACAAATTTGACATACAGAAGAAGATGTTTGCAGAGGTCAAACTGCACAGTAGCCCAGGAAGGAATGCTGATGACTTGGCAACAAATTTTACTGATTGCATTGTCGACAACACAATTACTTACCTGAAATCAAGATTCAGTGTGTTACAGGAGAAACCCCTTTCACTCCTGATTATCTTCAACTTCCAGAAGTGGCCTGTAGATCATCAGCAATTGGCTGCTTATGGCGTTTCTGAACTGATTGAACTACTTGAGACTTAACCTATATCCAAATGTCTCAGAAGATGAGAGAAATAAAACTGTGACCCAGGCCAGCTCTGAAAGTTTATTGTAAAGTGTGGCGCTCTGCAAAACCAGTTGATGTTTACAGTATGTTGCTACAAACAAAACCAACTTCTCTAAATGCAATGATAAAACTCATTGAATTTGTTATGGCTGTATCCCCTAGCACAGCCAGCTGTGAGAGAGCTTTCTCTAAACAAAATGTCATCAAAACACAACTTCGATCTGTCATGACTCAGGAATCTTTGTGTCACCAATTAATGATAATGACAGAAGGCCCTGAACTGAAAGACTTTGATCCTGACAGAAGTATTGCCCATTGGCTTGACAGTAGTTTGCATAGTAGACATATTCAAGGACATAAATTGAAAGTAAAGCCAAATGATGATAATGCTGATATTGATGATGTTCTCTTCAACCATCTGTCAGCCAAGTAGACATTCACTTGTAGCCATTCTTGACCACCTGTGTGGTTTTCTAATAAATAAACTCCCTTACATTAAGAAAGTACATGTACGTGTAAGCAGTAAAATCATTGAAATACAAATACGTATAAAATTATGTGTGTGTACAAGAATCATATGCGAACTGAAACCTATGCAGGACTAGTGAATTTTTATGCAGGACTAGTAGATTATATTTTTCACCAGTCCTGGTCTAGCAGACTTTGCCAGGAAATTTTAACCCCTGCAAACGGTCAGTATCTTGTGAAAAACAGCGACATAGCAATGAAAATTGTTTTAGTCAATGGTAAAAACTCTTAACAGATGAAGCGTTAATTGCTTTTAATCTAATGAAAATGCATGTGGCCTCGGTTTTCAAGTTCAACGGCCTAGGTCCGATGTCTCCTCTCATCTGATATACATTTCCGTGCATTGTCGCCCCCGCATTTGTCTGTTGCGTTTTTACCATACATGTAGGCATTTGTAATCTGTGTACTGTAATTCCCTGGACTGCCTTGCTTTTAGTTGTATTCTGTTGTTACCGCTATCAGCCCTCACTATAGGTACGTGCATGCTTGTATTTAAAATCCCAAGCACTTTCATTCTCCACCAATCTTTGACCAATCTTTGTCACACATTCTCTTTCTTCCGCTGCTCTGGTCTCTGGAACTTCGCTTTTGCTTGCAAATGCTTTCTAGTTGTAGTTTGCTTTCTGTAAGTTATTTAATAAGACAAAACAATCTACAGGAGAGTAACTGCCTTCAGCAGATATAGAGATATATAGCATAACAGATTTCATCTAACTTGCAGTTAAGGGTGTAGATAGGGAGTCTTTCATATCTTTGCCCATTGAAGTGTACATTCTGCTACCCATTTGCCCCCTAGACTGATTAAAATTATGTTTCCAAACTCCAGAATTTTCCTTTGAAAGCAACTTCAAAGCGTAAGCCATGCAATAAGATCCTTGTCTCGACAAAATGTAAAATAAGTTCACACAAATATGTCTTTCCCTGAGGCGCATTCTGTTTCACTACAATACCCATGACAGTGATGATGTTGTTGTTGTTGTTTTTTTGCAGTGTTTAGCAAGACAATTAGATAAACACACTGTTGGATATCTAACATGGAAATGAGGAGCAGCGTCCTCCATGAATTCCATGCTTATACGAGATACTCCAAAAACACACTTCATGCTGCAAATTCCAGGTAAGATGTAATCTATTGTCAATTTAAAACATCCATATGTTTCAGTGTTTTGCCCAGGAATTGTAAAGGTGGGACACACTGCCCCACGATTGTTAAAATTGGGGACACTAAGTTACAATAGGGGGTCAATATGTGAGTGAAGAACGCAAAGCAAAGTCAAGTCACCAAGGCAGAAAGGTATTGTAAACATGTAGGGCTGTTGTTTTCCATGGAAAATTTGATATCATGTTACAATACTTCAATTGATTGCCATAGTAATTGATTGGCATAGTAATTGACTGGCATAGTAAATTCTGAGAGACTCATAAGATTGCTGGACGTCTCCTATAACAGTTTGTGACAAAGTCATTTTTTGCTCACGTTTTTCACACACGTGAGCATATGTCGCAGCGATGTCCGTGTGTCTGTGTGTCTGTGTGTCTGTCTGTTGGTCCGCTATCTCAAAAACGGCTGATCAGATCAGAATCCAATCTAGTACATAGATTGAGTTTGCAAATGGCAAGAACTGATTTTTGGTGGGTCTGGATTGCATACTTTTTGCTCATTTGCATAATTAATGATTTAAGAAAAAACAGATATACATTAAAACAACTGCACACAATTTGATGAGATTTGCTACAAATGTTGATCACACCAAGATATATCAGCAGTGAGAAGCATTAAAGGGGTGACATGAAAGATAGTTGCTAATTTGCATATTTAATGAACTTTCCTAATCAGGGATATATATCTGATTTGACCGGATCAAAATTGACCAAACTTGGTATGTACATTGAAGATACTATGATTTAACATTATTGAAAGGCGTTAAGCATTTTAACTTCACCCAATTCCCAATTTGCATCTTTAATGAACTTTGCTAATCTTCGTGGTTTAGAGCACGAGCCAATGAGATTTCTGGTGTATTTTTATTTTTAAACATACATTAGCGAATAAACTATGATGATGATGATGATGATGATGATGATGGTATATATTTGAATTGACTGGACCATTGTTGATGAAACTTGCTACATGTATCAATTGAAGCTACTATGATACAACATTCTTGAAAGATATTAAGCATTTTTACTTCAGCCGATTCCGAATTTGCATATTTAATGAACTTTCCTAATTAGGGATATATATATCTGAATTAACTTGATTTTAGTTATTGAAATTTGCTATACATCAAAGATACTGTGATATAACATTATTTAAAGTCAAAGACATTTTTACTTCAGCCAATTCTTAATTTGTATATTAAAGGAATTTTCATAATTAGGGATATGTATCTGAATTGACTAGATAAAAATTGATGAAACTTGCTATGTACATTAAGCCCTTGACTACCTTGAACGCCGGATATATCCAGCGCCATATTTTGAATAACCATATACCTTTAGTGCCGGAAATATCCGGCACAGTTAAATAGACGCATTTGCTTCATTTTTGTCCCTAACAATCCCGTAATTTCGGCATCGGCACGCAGCGCGACTAAGATAGATGTATTCCGACCTGGCCGGAATATGATTGCACCCCCGTACGTCCGAGTACGGTCAAAATCCGGAAGCAAATGTCGTGACCCTTGACCTTGACCCTAAAAGGTCAAGCTGATCACAGAAGCGTTGCGCTGATTGTTTACAGTTTTCAGAGGCTGGTTGATGTCATTTGCTTGTAAGATTTTTATGGTTTTTTTTTTTTAATGAAATGAAATGTTTAGTTATTGAAAACAAATGACTAATATGTAAATATGTTCTATTAACAGTAATATTCTGTCAGTGTCAATGAAACTGGAGGAAATATAATATTTTACTATAAGCCAATGAAATTTTATAGCAGCCATATTGTCAATATGACTGGCCACATGACTGGTCATGCGTTTGGTCATGTGATATGTTGTTCCCTAAAATGTATTTTAAATATTGTTTATTATTTGTTGATAAATCATAACCATTTTAGATGTATGTTTCTGCAAGGAAGACATAAAGAAGGTATTTACAAATGAAATGTGTTGATTTTCAAATACAGAATTATGTCAGAAGCTGTTTGTGGTTCATTTACTCTGCCTTTTCTGAGAAAAGTCTTAAACAGGTACACTTATAAATAAAGTAAAGGGTAGTTATTATTACATATATGTAAAGACAATGCCATGAAAATTGCAACTTTATTCAAATTTGAGTCATTTTATGTATTCAAAACATGCCCTGATGCTTCAATTGTTCTTTCCCAGCATATTCTTTGCCAACTCTGGTCACATGATGAGTCATGTGACCAGTCACGTGACCTGGAAATACATAACGTATGTATGAGAAAGTGGGAAATTTAATGCTGATTCAGAAAATATATGGTTTATTGGTAGTTACTTAATGTCTACTCTAAGCAGTGTTGTTGCAATGACCACACCCCAGATTTTATCAATATTTACATAAGGGGCCTGGTATATAGGAATACATTGGCCTTGGTAGTCAAGGGGTGAAAGACACTATAATACAATATTATTGAAAGTCATTACATGTTACAAATGTATAATTATCTGTCGCATGAACATCTTGACTTGGCAACTCTGAGGCTTGTCATTTGTAAATGGAGCTCTCTGAGGGCAATGAACAATTCCTATTACTTACATATTAGAGATATGGCAAGTTTTATACAGCTAGTGGTACATTGATGATTATACTAGGTTAAAACAATATTGAAAGTCATTTCACATTTTCATGTCAGCTAATTTATAATTTGCATATCTAATGAGCTTTCACAGTTCGGCATATATGGCTTGAAGGACTTGGCCAAAGGTAATTACACTTGCTATAAGTGGTGATACAATGACACCAGTCAAAGAACTTTATTTTCATTTCAGCTAATTACATGTTTGTATACTTCATGACCTTTTAGAATTAATCGGTGGTGAATATTGTTCATTATGTTGATCATAATACTTTTAATGAAGTTGCAAACATGTGGCAAAGGTTCAAATTTACACATAACTGCAATATATAATGAAACACGTGAGCATTTTCAGTTCATATCTGGTAACTGGTTGTATTTACAGTTTTGAATTGTAAAAAAAGACATCATCATGATAAAATCAATTTCATGTGCATTTTTCTTTTATAGGGATTCTTGCCAGTTACTGCATTACATGTGTTTAACAGAAATAAAGAAGATGTTTCATTACACTTATGACTCCAGAACTAGAAGTGGTTGAAAACAATAGTTTGATACACATTGTAACCTTTTTTTTTTATTACTGCTATAAAGTTCTCTTCTTTTTTATAATTGCTCCAATGACTGACACTTTTCCCTAAAAATTGCAAAAAAATAGTTTGAAAAGACAAATATCTGTGAGAACTCCTCATGATAGCAATAGCACATTGCCATAACAATGTTTTGACAAGCTAGGTGGTTCTTGGTAAGATCAGCTACGATCGAGCTAGGGGGTCTAGACTATATAAGGAATTCAGCATTGTGACCTCGATCTCTCGCTGGGCTGTCTTGCAGATGATCGGAGAGTTTTATGAGATGACTTCTGGGGAAATTTAAGGCAAATTACTACTTTGAAAGTCAGGGACATAGTGTTTCAACAAAATTGGGGGGTTGATGATATTTTTAGGTGAAGTCATGAGCTTCTAGTACACCAAATACACTTGCAGTCAATTCCGTTTGATGCCATGTGCCCGGGCTAGTATAATGAAAGCTCTGCATACAGGTCTGTGTGTTCCCGGTGTTATATGGCCTCCATAACGCTGGGAACACACAGATCTGTACTAAGGGCTAGTATAATGACTGAAAAATTGATTCGCCGTACTATATACCAGACCAAAATTTTAAAATCAGAATTGCAATAAATATTCTTTGTTAACAGCAAGAACTATGCAAGGGATGGATAAAATTGAAACCTGATGAAAATTGCTTTATCGGTTCAGAAGTTATGAGCCTCTAAAAGTTGCTCAAAAAGCCTACATCATCCGTCATAGGTGAAAAAATATGAAATATTGAATAAATTCCAAAATTTGGAATGATATTTTTTCAATAATTTGTACTTCCAAAACAAATTATATAGTCCTTTGAGGAAAAAGGAATATGTTTACAGAGAAAAAGTGTTTTTGACACTATAGCTTGGCCTCTGTTCTGGAAAAATGGGGTTAAAATGTCAATTTTTACCAAAATTCTGACCGAAGTAGGCTCAAAGTAGTTATTTTCAGACAAATTGCAAGTTTCAAAGGTGGATTAATACTAAAAATCAATACATAATGAAGTTATTTAGGTACATTTAGAAAATATAACAACTTTCTAATGTATTTATAGTATATGATTTGATATATTTGCTTTGATGTAGAAAAAATTGGGTCATAAACATTAAAATATTGCTATTTTTGGTTTATAATCTTGAAAAAATCAGATCCGCCCCTAATTAAGTATGCAAAACCAACATAGTTTGGTTCTCAATGTCATATCACCATGAAATTTTGGCGGTCAATGTTTTTAAGGAAACTGTACACATTAATTAAAGTGGCTTGTAAATTTATTCAAAACGACTGGTTTCCATGGCAACAGTGCAACTTCAAAGATTACAAGACAAGTTACTGACAATTACAAGTTACAAGACTTCCTGCTACCATCGAGTCCATCGACAGAAGAAGAAAAATTCCGTTTGTGATTTTTTCCTATCTGCAATGAAAATGAAATAAAACCATATTATTGCTATATTTTCTTTATTTATATTAAAGTTTGCCATGATGTTTCCTGAATTCTGGTGAGATCTAGGACAAAAATTTGACAGAGCTAAACTTCTGAAGTTAAGCCTCGGCCTCTAGAATGGAGAGTGAAATTGATCTAAATGTTATCACACTTGTGTAATTGGTTTGTAAAGTTGCTTGTAAGTTTACTAAAGGTCAGTATGTTAGTTGAGTTGCAGCAAACAACAGACACATGATATTTCCTGACCTCTCACTGTACATTTCAACAACTCATGTACTGCTTCTGGCGTATGTACCTCTTTTCCTGTACATCATGATTTTTTGCCAAAGAACTTCATACAATGCAAAGACAACAAAAGTCATATGACAACAAGACTTTGACACAGCTGTGATACAATGTAACTCAGAGCAGCAGTGTCCAGGAATGTAATATGATTCTGTGTATGTGAAGTGCACTGCAAAGTGTACTCCCTGCTGGTGCGTGTTTATTATGGGTCCATAAAAGCTCTTCCATTTTCACAAGTCAGAGCAACTTCTGAGGCAAGTTTATGAACAACTTTACAAACCAAGTACACAAGTGTGGCAACATTTAGATCAATTTCACTGTCCATTTTTATCTGCATATCTGTGTAAATATGAAAAATTGAACAAAGAGTTGACATCAGATGAGCAAGCAAAACTAAGGCCGGTGTAAACCAGAAAGACAGAACTTAATTTTTTTTTTAAATTGAAAAATTGGGCATAGGTTTTCCCTGCATGGGCACCTGGCCCATGGCAGCTGCTGTTCAGCAGATTAAACCCAGACAATCAGCAATAACTCAAGAAAAAATTTAGCGGGGAGTATGGACATGTACTTTACTAAAAAGTTTGACGTTTACCTGAATTTGTTGCTTCAAAAACCAAATCATATCAAAATAATGGGATTACTTCTCATCCAACATGATGCTTTAAGCAGGGCTCGACGCAAGGTCAAATCATCCACTAGCCCGAAGGACTAGTAGCAGTTCATTTTTAGTAGTCCTAAATGAAATCTACTAGTCCTGCTAAAGCAAAGCCAAATGTTGCTCTCATGTTGTAAAGAGGTGTATATGACCATTCTCATATTTTTTGTCGCAAAGGTTTTTTAAACCCAATAACTAACTTTCATGCAAGACTAGCACATTTGCTTACTGCAAAATGTTTAACTTTGAATCATATATAAACCACAAAAATAACCTGAATGAAATGTCCTGTGTAGGAGGAGAGGTCATGAAAATAGCCTATTGCCATCAAGAATAAAATCAGACGTAGGAATGAATTTGTTGGAAAATTCTTCATAGCTCAGGTAGTGCGCCATTAATTTGCAAAGAACATGTTTGTTCATAATGGGGACAGACTTGTTTCTCCAGAACTGAAATTCATACAGCCATTCACAAATGTTCCTGTGGAGTGCCTTCATATTTTTGACATATATCACATTTTAAAATTGACCAGCTTGTGGGGAGGACCTCTCATGTCTGTGTTAGCGCTGGGTTTGGAAAGCTGTTAGCCACTGTGGCGAATAGTTTCAAATTTTATTAGCCACAGACAAATTTATTAGCCACACATTTTTACGAAATCAAAGCTTTCTATAATGCTATAATCTCCAATGTCGGTTGCATGCACAAGAATAAACTATCAACACATCAACCTTGTATCCAATTGTCTTCATTTTAACACTGGAAATTGCTTGATTCTGGACCCCGATGTAGCCCTGCGTACGATGCTGTGTGTTCCGCTACAGCTAATAGCCCCGCTCACCACAAAGCGAGTGAGCGGGGCGATTAGCTGTAGCGGAACACACAGCATCGTACGCAGGGCTAGACCCCGATGCAAATCGACAGCAGCACGCAACGTTTAGACCACGATTAAAATGAACTGCAACACGGAAGGTTGGGACCGCGATGCAAATCAACAGCATGACAGCAACACTGAACGTTCGGACTGCGATTAAAATAGAAGTTTGGTTACACGTAATTACGTTCCATCAGTAGGCCTACACGTAGCGTCTTTGTCACGTCATACAAGACGTCGCGTAAATGTGGCACAGACGTTCGGAACGTCATCAAACGACACTTCCACATGTAGTCTTAATCCCATGTAGTAATTTTAGATTTTCTTGGTCATTTGCGGGAATTTAGACAGGAAATCTCGTTAAGTACTAGTATGAGTATCATTGTAAATTAGCAAACATCTTTGATATCAGAAAATTCCGTAGAGTTCACCTGCACAAGACGTACGTGCTATGATTTCCTGACATAAATGAAATGTTGTCCAATTCAACTTTTTACCTGAAGCTGTCACAAAAATTTCCGTAAACCACATAAATAACTGTATTACAGAAAATCGGTAAATTTAATGCGAGGATACAACGAGCTTGAATAGTCCTCGCGTAGAGAAATTAATTGTTTCTTAAAACTTAGACGAATTTCGTATGTTTCTGAAAAAACAATACGGCAAAATCAACCAAAAAAATCACAACTGAGCATGGATACGCGTACGCCACTGTGTGCCTTCAGACGTACACGTAATTAGATTATAACCTCTCTAATGAACAACAACACGGAACGTCGAGACCGCGATGCAAATCGACAACAACACGGAATGCGTCGCTGGGATGGCGATTTTAATGAACATCAATACGGGACCATGAGGACCGCGATGCATGCAAATCGACCACCATTAAAATAAGACCTCGATTAAAATGCGCAACACGGAACGTCTAGACCACGATGCAAATAAATTTCAACACCGAACTTTGTGACCACGAATAAAATGCGTGTGTCTGCTGTAGCAAAAGTTTCAATTCTCGCGAGTGTTCGCTTTGCTTGCTGTACACTAGACAAAATGACATCAAATTTATCGCGAGACTAGGGCTCGATTGCGTCTGCCTGCATTTTCAATTCTCGCGATAGTCATAAATGTGCATGCTGTACACTATACAAATTTACGTCAAATCTCTCGCGAGACTTGGCTCGATTGCAATTGCGTACGTCGGAGAGAACAATACGGAAGTAGATATAGTTTTTTTCGCGAATCGCCGAAAGAGAAGCGCAGATCAACAAAAGACTAAAAAACCCCACGTTTTTGCTTATTTTGCGGAATTTTTTCAACAAAAATCACTTTCGCCACTGTGGCGAATTAGGATCGATTTTTCTTCGCCACTGCTGATTTCAATTCGCATTTGCGAACGTGGCGAATGGGCAGCGCGAACACAGCATGTGTAATAATGGTTTGTGAAAAATTTTGTTTTTAATTGTAAAAATGTTGCATTTTACCATTTCATGTGCTTGTGTCTTTTATGAGTTTTTGCCAGTTACTGGTAACAAAATGTGATTAGCACAAAAATAACCAATGACTCCCAGAAGTGATTGGATACAACAGTCTGATACACCCATTTCATACGTTGTTTTTTCACTACTGTTTTAAGGTTCACTTCACTATTATTGCCCCAATAATTTACACTTTTTCCACTAAAATGGCAAAACAATAAGTTGCTAGCACCAAGTTATTATCGGGAGGAATTCCCTCACCTGTACAAGCAGTAGCAACTTGCCATAGCACTGTTTTGGCAAGCTAGATGGCTCTTTTTAAGATCAGCTTCAATCAAGCTAGGGGGTCTTGACTATATATGGAGGTCAGCATGTGGAGGCATTCTAAAGCAGGGTCAAGCTGGCTACGAACTATCGGAGGTGTTGTTTGGGAATGCCCCTGAAGAAATCTTGAGAAAAATCTTCTTTGAAAGGCAAGGATACAGTGTTTGAACGAAATTGTGGGGTTGCTCATGTTTTAGGCGAAGTAATGAGCTTCAAGCAAACCAAAATACACGACGTGCAGACAATTCCGTTTGATGCTCAGCATTGAGCCATGTTTCCCGGGGCCATGTTACTATGGCGTGTACAGTACAATTTGATTCTCCGTAGCAGGTAAACTGTTTCATTTTAAGTTGGTGATCAATAAAGTTTGCTTCACTGTTTCACTGTCCAATTTGTTTGGGTAAAAGTTAGTTTATTTTTATATAAAATGATCGAGGCTTGGTTCATTCTTATCGAATGAGTGGCCCGGCGTCCCATTAGTTTTGTAGCGATAAACTTTCCTGGACAACTACGGAACTTGAAAATTGCACTAGTCCGCAGGACTACCTCCGAAGACATTTTTACTAGTCCTCTTGAAAATTTACTAGCCTCGGGCTAGTGGGCTAGCGCTTATGTCGAGCCCTGCTGTTGTTACAGTCTCCAGCTCAGAGCAAAAAATCACAGCCGTTCACAATTATTGTTATAGTGACCTCAATAAGTTATACTAGAAATATCTTCCTTACAAGAAAAATATAATATTTATTGAGAAAAATATAAACAAACTTACCATTCTATGAGAATCTTGACAAAATCTCACTGATATTTCCCCCAGTCAAGCCTAGCCGGAAAGATCAAGTGCCAAGTGTCGGGTAGCGTCCATAGTTACAGATGACATGAACAAGACTCAAAGTTCGCGCGGTCGTAGCGGTTCATCGGCACTCTCACCAAAAAAAAAACCATGTATCGCTATTGAGTCTCTGATTCATCTACATTTATTTCAAATTTAATGAATAGACGAGGTATCAGTGAACATATCAATGTAATTTTCCCCTGGTTAAAATCTTTAGAAATGTCCAAAATGTGCTCAAAAAGTTTTCAAATTGAGATTTTCACAAGATTTAGTCAGAATTTGCAGACGAAAATGGTACCATTCGAAAGGCAATTTCATAGCGAAATATAGCTGCAAAGCAGCAATCAACCGGGTTTCGAGACATCTCGGTCAACAGGGGCAATAGAGAAATACATATGCAAAAAGATGGGAGGCTATGGTAATATTTGTGAAATCGAGGTCAAAAGTAGTCGAGGTGATGTGACATTTTGTTAAAAGAATTCAATGTCATAGTTATCCCTTTATACCAAAAATCAGACCTCTAGCTCTATCACCTTAGCCTGGAATTATATATGTGCATAATTAATGAGGTCTTGTCATGTTCCATACTGACAATTGATATCTATCCCATAGTACTGCCTGTGTACCAAAATTCGGATCTCTAGCCCTATTGGTTAGCCTAGAATTAGATATGCACATAATTAATGAGGTCTGGTCACGTGACATATTGACAATTGATTTCTATCCCATAGTAGTCCCTGTGTACCAAATTTCGGATCTCTAGCTCTATTGGTTAGCCTAGAATTAGATATGTGCATAATTAATGAGGTCAGGTCACGGGACATATTTGCAATAGATTTGTATCCCATAGTACTCCCTGTGTACCAGAATTTGGATCGCTAGCCCTATTGGTTAGCCTAGAATTAGATATGCACATAATTAATTGGGTCTGGTCACGTGACATATTTACAATAGATTTGTATCCCATAGTACTCCCTGTGTACCAAAATTCGGATCGCTAGCCCTATTGGTTAGTCTAGAATTAGATATGCACATAATTAATGAGGTTTTGTCATGTGACATATTGTCAATAGATTTCTATTGCATAGTAGTCCGTGTGTACCAAAATTCAGATCTCTAGCCCTATTGGTTAGCCTAGAATTAGATATGCGCATAATTAATGAGGTCTGGTCACATGACATATTTGCAATAGATTTTTATCCCATAGTAGTCCCTGTGTACCAAAATTCGGATCTCTAGCCCTATTGGTTAGCCTAGAATTAGATATGCGCATAATTAATGAGGTCTGGTCACATGACATATTTGCAATAGATTTCTATCCATAGTAGTCCCTGTGTACAAAATTCGGATCTCTAACCCTATTGGTTAGCCTAGAATTAGATATGCGCATAAAATAATTGTTACGTGCAGAGAAAACGAACAAAAGGGTGAACTCAGCAGTTTCCGTTTAAACAAAATTTATTACGAAAACAAAACTAATTGCTAAGTTAGGGACAGAGTACAAGCTTTAAAAGTGTACAGACTACTTATCTCAGCTGGGACGGCAAAGCTCCAGTCTCAGAGTTGTAACAGTCAGTTGGATGAATGAACAGTCCTTTGGCTTGCAGGCTTGAAGCTGCACAAAGACCACAGTATAAATCCAGCGTTGACAGTGAAGGTCTTGAAAAGTCTTGAGAATGACTACTGCTGGAGTTTAGTAACACACAAGAGACACGATCCCAAAAGTCTGACTGGAAGCTGTGCACGTCCCTTTTATAAAGGCATATAAGAACAATCTAGAACTTTTATTGACATGCTAATTACTGTTCTAAAATTATCTCCCTTACACAACTAATCAACTTTCCAGAACATTCCAAACATGACTAATTGAATTCAAGGTTGTGAGGTCTCAAGGGCAGTGACCTTGAGAATGTTCTAGACTAATTGAACTCAGGTCATGATGTGTGGGGGGGAATGACCTACATAACACACCCCTCTTCAAAAAAGAAATTTTTCAAAGAAAAATCTTTCTTTACAAATGTAATCTTGAAAAGGATTTAAGTACTCAAATTTTGTTTTACTCTAAAGTAAAGTTTCTTGAAAGTGAACAACAATAAATTTCTTGAAAGTGAACAACAATAAACTCTAAATACGAGAGAGACAGTCTGCAATTAAATTGTCTCTGCCTTTGATATGTCTAATGTCAAGATTAAACTCCTGTAACATTAAACTCCATCTTAGCAATCTCTGATTTTTGCCTTTAAATTTCTGCAGAAAAACAAGAGGGTTGTGATCAATATAAACCACTATTGGCTGATTTGAAGAAGTAACTTCAAAGTAACTTCAAAATGCTGTAAAGCTAATATCAAAGATAAACACTCTTTTTCAATTGTAGAGTAGTTTCTCTGGGATTTGTTAAATTTGTGTGAAAAGTAGCAAACAGGATGTCCCATGACTATCTTCTTGCAATTTGTTGTTGGAAAACTTGAAATGGCACTGAATTTGGCATAAAGTATGCACGGCAAAGTCCGGTTATTTTTACTGAGTTCGATAAGTCATGTTCGCAAATTGTTCGGCAAATACTTGGCTTCCTCCTGGAGATATTCCGCTTTCGCAGGATTCAGTCCGTCTGGATGTTGTTCCACTGGATTACTGTCGCAGACATCTTCGTTGTGGTAGATGATGTTTGTCCTCGTTGGAACATCTTGGAACAAATGTTCATGGATTGGTTCTTTCAGCTGTTGTTGTTGTTCTGGCTGGAGGTGTGCCAACTTTGTAGACTCCAGCTTCTCCAGGATTTCTGAGTTCTGAAGCTTGACCGAGCCCAGCTTTGAGTTTAGAGTATTTTCACTCAAGTCAGTTTCAGTATCACTATCTTCATAATGGCCAGAACTGACTGTACTGACAGGCTTTGTTTTAGTAGGATTATCCCTATCCAAATATGGCTTAAGCATATTTATGTGACATAGCTGTTTTGTTTTTCGCCTGTCAGGTGTTATTATGATGTAATTTAAATCACTCAATTTCTTATCAATTAGATATGGCCCAAAGTAACGAGCATGGAGTGGTTTGCCAGGAATTGGAAGTAGAACAAGAACCTTTTGACCTGGTTCAAACTTCCGTTTTGAGGTGCTTTTATCATATTTGGTTTTCATTGACTGCTGAGATGACTCAAGATTTTCTCTGGCTAATTCACATGCTTTAGAGAGTTTCGTACGAAAATCTGACACATATTGCAAAATATTCAGACAATCATCATCGTCTGATAGGAATTTCTCTTTAACGAGCTTAAGTGGGCCACGGACTGTATGTCCAAATACAAGCTCAAATGGGCTAAAACCAAGAGACTCCTGAATTGACTCTCTAACAGCAAAGAGCAGAAAATAAATTCCTTCATCCAACTGCTTCTCTGTGTCAAAAACTGTAGGTCCTAATCATATTTTTCAAAGTCTAATGAAATCGCTAGAAAGCACCCTGACTCTCTGGATGATAGGCGGATGACCTATACTGTTTAATGCCTAGCTGATCCATTACTTGTTGAAAAATACCAGACATAAAGTTGGAGCCTTGATCGGACTGGACACATTTAGGGAGGCCAAATAAAGTGAAAAATTTGACTAAAGCTCTCACTATAGTCTTTGTCTTTATATTTCTCAGTGGTATGGCTTCTGGGAACCGAGTTGATGTACACATTATTGTCACATGTACTCATTTCCTGATCTTGTTTTTGGTAGGGGCCCACACAGTCTATTAGAATCCTACTAAATGGTTCTTGAAATGCAGGAATTGGCTGTAAAGGGGCCTTTGGAATGGTCTGATTTGGCTTTCCTACCATTTGACATGTGTGACAAGTTTTACAGAAATGTGCTACATCCTGCCTGAGATTAGGCCAATAAAAGTGACTGAGAATTTTATGATAAGTTTTCCTGACTCCTAATGACCAGCCCAGTGACCAGCCCAGGGGGTTTCATGGGCCAGGCGCAATATTTCAGCATGGTAGGGCTTTGAAACCACAATTTGATGTTTTATAGCCCAATCGTCATCAACCAAAACATCTGGAGGTCTCCATTTACGCATGAGAATACCAGATTTTGTATAATAGGAAACAGAGCTATCTGAAGTTTTACCTTCATCATCTACCCTGTCAAACAAAGACAAAATATCTGGGTCTTTGTGTTGTTCTGCAATGAGATTTGATCTAGAAAATGTCTGACTTTGGTCAGCAGAAGTTTTACTGGAAGTTTCAAATCCACGAGGGATAACGGAATGATCCGTGTCAAACACCTGACTGAGAAAGGTGTCATTTAAGTCAACATCTGTGACATTATTTTTGAGAGTATTTTGATTCTCGAAGTTTTCTTTGACATGGCTCGAGTAATTGCACATGAAGGAAATAAATCGGGTATCTCTTGTTCAATTGGCTCTGGATCCTGATCTAAACTAGGATTATCAGTCACAAGTGGATTAGTAATGACCTTGTCCCAGCAAGGTCGTTTCCAAGAAGAAGGTGAATCCCTTCGAAAGGCAAAAAAGGCCTAATACCTAAAGTCACAGGTCCAGAAACAAAGTCCGAAGACAAATAGACATTATGGAGAGGAACAGGAATGTAGTCATTACAATCTACCCCCTTAATAAGAACTTTAGAACCTGAAAATGACTTTTCAGAAAACGGCAGGGTATCTGCCAACAAAAGAGACTGGGAAGCCCCGGTATCTCTTAAAATTTTGACAGGGGTAGCGGAAGAGAAATCACTAGAAAGTGATATAAAACCATTATGAATAAATGGCTCGAAAATACCCATAATGCTATCTTGAGAAGAATTGACCTTGACCTCATTAATTGGGGATAAGAGGGCTTTAACCTCAGAAAATGTGTTACACACATTATTAGACTCTAATTGAGTTGATGAAGAAATAAAGCCGGTTGGCTTAGATCCACTTTGACCACTTTGACCTTCACGTTTTCTTTTCAACTTGAAACAATCTGACATTAAATGGCCGTCTTTCTTACAATAATTACAAGAAAGTGTACCGAACTGTTTGTCAGAAGGAGATTGAGACTTGGGATTTGATGATGTGGAAGTGTTACTTGAACTCTGTGAACTGTTGTCATTTGATTTTCTACTGTCCTTTGAAAAATTCTTGGATGAAAAGGACGAGTTAATTTACCTGCATTGTTTCTGTATGAAAAGGACTGGGATGGTTTGCTGAGAAATGAAGATTTGTGGGTCAATGAATAATCATCGGCCAAACGTGCAGCAACCTCTAATGTATCTGCCTTTTGTTCATTGATAAACGTCTTGATATCACTCCGGATGCACCTTTAAATTCCTCAATCAAAACGAACTGTCGTAATTTGTCATAATTCTGACTGACCTTTTCAGAAGAACACCAACGATCAAACAGTTGTTCTTTTGTTCGAGCAAATTCAACATAAGTTTGATCCTTCACCTTCTCACAATCCCTAAATTTCTGACGGTAAGCTTCAGGCACCAACTCATAGCCCTTGAGAATTAATTCCTTCACAGAATCATAATCTGAAGCCTGCTCTACTGACAACTGAATGTAAATTTCTCTGGCTTTACCCACCAAAGCACTCTGCAAAAGCATAGACCAGGACTCCTTAGGCCAACTCAGACTCTGAGCAATTTTCTCAAAATGAAGGAAATATTTATCAACATCCTTTTCTTGAAAGGGGGAACTAACCTGAAATGCTTAGTGATGTCAAACTTGTCTGAAGGGAAGAATTTTCCTTACTGTCCAAGCTCCAAACGTTTCATTTCTAATCTTTCCTGCCTATCTTTCTCTCTCTGTCTTTCTTCCATTTCTAATTGCATTTGTATTTTTTCTTTTTCTAATGCCTGTCTCTCTTTTTCCATTTGTAATTCTAGTTTCTTGATCTCCAAATTTGTCTGCATTTCTAATTCTAATTTTCTGAGTTCAGAGGTAGACTCGGGCTCATAATCTTTCAGGGTGGATTCCTCAAATTGGCCTAAATCAACTAGATGTTTGGCAATACGGTACTGTATTTCCCTCTTGCGCATAGATCTTTGACTTCTACTTTAAGGAAATTGGCCAGTGCAATGAGGTCGTCTTTTCTGAGGGAATCAAATGTGTCCTGATCAAGGTCATCCATTTCCTCTGGTTTAAATTCCGCCATGATTAAATTTCGCTGAGTTCACAGTATATAGTAGTTTTGAAAAGCTGTCAAAATGTTGTCAAACGGCTCAAAATATTCGTATCCCGGACAAGCCCCCAATTTGTTACGTGCAGAGAAAACGAACAAAGGGTGAACTCAGCAGTTTCCGTTTAACAAAATTTATTACGAAAACAAAACTAATTGCTAAGTTAGGGACAGAGTACAAGCTTTAAAAGTGTACAGACTACTTATCTCAGCTGGGACGGCAAAGCTCCAGTCTCAGAGTTGTAACAGTCAGTTGGATGAATGAACAGTCCTTTGGCTTGCAGGCTTGAAGCTGCACAAAGACCACAGTATAAATCCAGCGTTGACAGTGAAGGTCTTGAAAAGTCTTGAGAATGACTACTGCTGGAGTTTAGTAACACACAAGAGACACGATCCCAAAAGTCTGACTGGAAGCTGTGCACGTCCCTTTTATAAAGGCATATAAGAACAATCTAGAACTTTTATTGACATGCTAATTACTGTTCTAAAATTATCTCCTTACACAACTAATCAACTTTCCAGAACATTCCAAACATGACTAATTGAATTCAAGGTTGTGAGGTCATCAAGGGCAGTGACCTTGAGAATGTTCTAGACTAATTGAACTCAGGTCATGATGAGTGTGGGGGGGAATGACCTACATAACATAATGAGGTCTGGTCACGTGACATATTTGCAATAGATTTCTATCCCATAGTAGTCCCTGTGTACAAAATTCGGATCTCTAGCTCTATTGGTTAGCCTAGAATTAGATATGTGCATAATTAATGAGGTCTGGTCACGTGACATATTTGCAATAGATTTTCTATCCCATAGTAGTCCCTGTGTACCAAAATTCGGATCTCTAGCCCTATTGGTTAGCCTAGAATTAGATATGCGCATAATTAATGAGGTCTGGTCACATGACATATTTGCAATAGATTTCTATCCCATAGTAGTCCCTGTGTACCAAAATTCGGATCTCTAGCCCTATTGGTTAGCCTAGAATTAGATATGCGCATAATTAATGAGGTCTGGTCATGTGACATATTGACAATAGATTTCTATCCCATAGTACTCCCTGTGTTCCAAAATTCGGCTCTCTAGCCCTATTGGTTAGCCTAGAATAAGATATGCGCATATTTAATGAGGTCAAGGTCACGTGACCTGACCCAAAATATTTTGGTGAACATAAAGAACCACTGATGGTCTATGTCGACAAAGAACCAGACTCCTAGCTCTATTGGCTAGCCTGTAATGGGCATTTGTAAATCTACAGGGGAGGTCAAAGGTCACTGAAAAATATGAAAAATAATACTTTAAAAATCTTCTTCTCAAAATCGGCCAGGCCTGTGACCTTGAAATTTGGCATGAAGGAGCCTATCCTTATGGTCTACAAAAATTTAGGACAGAATTTTGATTGATTAATTTTTATGCAAATGAGGTCAATTTGAAAGTTTGTTTTCAATATGGCGGCCAGGTCACGTGACCCATTGTTATGGTCATGTGATCAAAAAATTACTTGTGAGGAGTTTTACCTATGTGCCAAATTTGAAGTCTCTAGGTGCAACGGTGTTCGCGTGGCAGTTGCATTTAGAGGTGGAAGAAGAAAAAGAATAATAATAAATAATAATAATAAAAACGGAACGATTACTAGAGGGTTTCGGACCCGTGGTCTCGAAACCCTAAAAATACCCGGAACATTTCATTTGTCTAGTCTGGTTCCCTGACCCATTTCCCGGTAGAGGGCGTGGGGAAATATAGGGTCAGGTACCGGCTAATGTAAACATGGACGCTATTGGGTTAAAATAAAACAAGCTGTGATTGGATGAAAGTAACACTTATAACTTTTTCTCATGTTTCTTGGGTTTCGCACTTTCATGCTCACTTGACACCAACTTCTTGTTTGTACCACAAAGCCGTGGAGGTAGAAAGAAAGACTTTTACCTCTATGATTTAGCCACTGTGATTTAGCACACCTTTTGATACTTTTAGAACGTAGACATGATGCCTGGCATTTTTCTCGTAATTCGGACACCATTCTATCCATCGAAATCAATCGTCGTTCACAGTTCCAACAAAGTTTGCTTTCAATTAGCTGTGATATCGCAGCAGTACTTGTGGCGTGTATCGAACGTGCTCTGGTAATTGGGGTCAGGCCATGCACAGTCGGCGATGACCTCAATGACCCCAGCGCGTTCGATACACGCCACAAGTACTGCTGCGATATCACAACTAGCCTTCAATCACCTCTATTTCCCTGTACTTCTGGATTAATCCTTCAGTTTATGTTCCCGTCTCGTGTGCCAATGTTTTTGGTTCCGATACCAGTGTTCTAACATAATTCTGATCAAGTCGAATTTTGACCGGCGTTTTCATGGAAGCAGCCATATTTGTTGTAGCATGTTCTGTCAGGTGACTGACCTCCGCCATCTTGAACAAAATTCTTTTCAAGATGGCTACCCGGTACCTGACCCTATATTTCCCCACGCCCTCTACCGGGGAAATGGGTCAGGGAACCAGACTATTCATTTGTCTAGCTGCGCAGACTCAGCAGCGACACCCGATGATTTATGGGTAAGGTCATAAAACAGCTGGAGGTCAAATTGCGTCTTTCGAGGTCAGTGCTCAGAGCTCACGCTGTGGCAATTTTACGATGGCCATTTCTTCATTTTGTTACGTAAAATTTCGAAATAAAGACAAGTAAGTGACACTATGGTATCTTTTTACTCGGATTAGCCCCTTTTTAGCCTCATTTTCTTGAAAAAACCCAACATTTTTATTTCTAAACATGGTCGATCTCCGTAGTCACGCACGCGTTCAGTAGCCATTGTATGGCCGTCTGGTATACCTAGTACTAGACTAGTAGTACTAGTATATATTTACATGTAAACTTTTCAAGTTGGGTGTCAATAAAATTTGCTTTGTGAAAAGTTAGTTGTTCTTTTTACAAGCCTTCCGCTTCCAAAGTCATTTGATTTTTGTCCCCATGGCTGCAGGGCCCAATGAATGCACATCGCCTTGCTCATACCATGAAATTTAGACTGTAACAGACTAACTGATTTTCCATTAGTGTTTAATTGTGACGAAAAAATAGACTAAATTTTAAATGTTTCATTGTCTCAATGGAGAAGCAATAACTGTACAGGCTATCAAGTGTGTAATTTGGTAGCTAAAAAATAGTCAGTCTGTGGACGCTAGACTAACAATTTTGGCCCTGATTTTAGTGCGTCCCTTTGACCCATGTCAGGTATTTTTGCGGGACATTGTTGCTAATTTTGCGTCAAGAGACGCAAGAACGCACTCTGGGCAAAACACTGATGTTGGTACAGACAGCCAATGGGCCAATGTGCAGTAACTCAGAAGCCTATAGCTTATTAGTTCCAGAGACCAGCTCTGGAACTGTTAGTTTTTGCTCACTTTCCTTCTTTCTTTCTTTCTTTCTTTCTTTCTTTCTTTCTTTCTCTCGTATTACTACCATAGAACATGCTATATACAAATTTTACCTTCATTACCCAGAATGCATTGCGACACACTTATGACGTCATCGCTCAGCTCGGACGGGTTTTACGGGCATTTCTTGTTTGTTTATTTATTTATTTTTATTTTGCATTGCACAAATATCAAATTGCGTTCAGCTTTTAATAATTCTAGCTTTCTTTCGCTTTGTTTTTTGTTGCTTTTCGCTTTTTATTTTTCTCTAAATACTCGCCGTACGTGGTGCTATACTGTTACATTGTACACCTTCCTATGGTGCTCGTGGGTTGAATGAGATTAACAATGGCGGCGGATACGAACGCTTCCCTCGCATAGAGAGAAAAGTAGGCTTTGCGTAAGTTTACAAGCGCGGCTGAGCACATCGTGTACCTAGGCGAGGTGGATGTGCTCGAAAACGATGATCAATGCAAAATTTGGATTCAAAATCGGCTGTTTTGGTGGAGAAACTGCCTGCCGTATTTCTGAGGAGGACCAGTGGTTTTTTCTATATCAGTCTGCAGGGCTTTGGTGGGAGGCCGTTTATCGCCAGTAACACACAGCCCTGCCATGTAGAGCTAGGCATTCATAGTGAACTGTCTGTCACCGCACCAGCATGCATTGGCTGCACGTAAAAGCAACTCATCTTTCCAAGGTCAAACGGTCAGTATTTGTGAAAACAGCGACATAGCAATGAAAATTGTTTTAGTCAGTGGTAAAAACTCTTAACAGATGAAGCGTTAATTGCTTTTAATCAAATGAAAATGCTTGTGGCCTCGGTTTTACAGTTCAACGGCCTAGGTCTGATGTCTCCTCTCGTCTGATGTACATTTCCTTGCGCTATCGCCCCCGTATGTATCTGTTGCGTTTTTACCGTACATGTAGGCATTTGTAATCTGTGTACTGTAATTCCCTGGACTGCCTTGCTTTCAGTTGTATTCTGTTGTTGTATCACCCTCACTATAGGTACGTGCTTGCATATTAAAATCCCAAGCACTCTTTCATTCTGCACCAATCTTCGTCACACACTCTTCCGCTGCTCTGGTCTCTGGAACTTCGCTTTTGCTTGCAAAAGCTTTCTAGTTGGTAGATTGTTATTATTCATGGCAACTTAAGTAGTCTGAAACTTCAGCTATTGTGTTGTTGATTGGCTGTTCTGCAATGACACATTAAAATGTAATATCCAGCCAACCAGTAAGCTACCATCTTCAATACACCGCACGTTGCCAGTATGGACTTACCTTGTCATAATGTTCTCTCCCAAAGACTCAACTATCACCTGTGTTATTGGTTAGCATTTAGTTAAAGCCCCTGTAGCTGTAATTATTAAAATTTGTTGACCTGAAAAAGACTTTCTATTTCACTGGTATTCTTTGAATTCTACAAATTCAAAGGATATAGTAATTTAAATTTTAACCGTTATTTTGATTTCGCGCCATTTTTAAAAACTAGTAATATTACAAAGAAAACAAAGCATATGATGTCCCAGTGGAAAACATTCAGCATTATGCTCTGTTGTTTCTGTCAAGATTCAAATGCATACAGGTATATGCATGACATACAGTGTTTTTGCTCTATTTACATGAGGGCACCGTTTTACATTTGGCATACGTTTATTATTTATCTTGCTCAAAATTGCCCGTGTAGTCCCAGTGGACAGTTTATTCTACTTGTATAAACACCCCTCAATGAGTACATTCACACAAACTTGTCTTAGTTTGGAAGTAAAATCGCAAAAATAATGCTAAAAGATACAGCTATTAGGCCTTTAAGTACAGAAACTGAACATTTTACCAGTAATGGGGTCATTCCAGGTCAAAACTTAAGATGATATTTATTCAAACCTGAAAGGGGTGTCTATCACACATTCCAAATGAGATTAAACAAAAGTAAGTTTTTACAATTGATTCAAAGTTCAGTATGAAGCAAAGATATAAAACCTGTGAATCAGATGAGAACAGCCTATAACAGGTGTACTGTTTCCTATCAAAAGTAAGTATTTCTAATAATTTCCAAATGACTATTTCTCTCTGCATTCTCTCCACAGTTAGGAATACCCATATCTTACATACTGGCAAGTTTTACAAAAAAGTTTGAAGAGGAAGGAAAGGCAAAGCTGGCATTGAAGTAAGTGTTTAGTTGTAACACCAAATATAGGTTTTATAATGTTTATGTTCATCATAGAAAAGTTCTTTTCTTCCAATGTGAATTGGATGGCCTAAGGCAGCAAGTTTGTTCACACTTCCAGCTATTTAATTTTAAATGCCCGCATTTGGATCTTTCTATCAGATCAAGCGTGGACACTGATGGACAAGTGATTTGTTAGCCCCCGCGGACGAAGTCCGGCGGGGACTTATAGATTGGGTCGCGTCTGTGCGTCCGTGTGTCCATCCATCATCAACAGTTTCTCAGACACTGTTAAACCATTTTTGTTCAAACTTGGCACAAAGGCATAGCACTATGACCTACAGATGCACATTGATTTATTTTGCAATACGATTCAATATGGTCGCAAGGTGGCCATTTTGTTGAGATTTTTCATGTCTTTGGACCATAACTCAGACATCCTTGAGCAGATTCTGTTCAAACTGGCACGAAGGCATAACACTATGGCTTTCATATCCATGTCGAATTATTCCGTGATACGATCCAATATGGGCGCGAGGCGGCCATTTTGTTGCCATTTTTCATGTCTTTTGACCATAACTTAGACATCCTTGAACAGATTCAGTTCAAAGTTGGCACAAAGGCATAACACTATGGCCTACATATGCATGTCAAATTATTTTGTGATACGATCCATTTTGGTTGCGAGGCAGCCATTTTGTTTGAAATTTTTTAGCTCCCATAGCCATATGTATATATGGCAATGGAAGCTATTCTTATAGGCTAGGGAAATGTCTGTATGTATGTATGTCTGTATGTCTGTCCGTCAACATCAAAAACTCCAAAACCGCTGTACATTTCATCTTGATATTTGGTGTGTACATGGATGATGGGCTGTAGATGAGATTTTGTTCAAATGAAGTTGTCATTGCCAAAAATATGCAAATTAAGTGAAAAAATGTAAAAACAGTCAAAATTGAAAAAACTCAATAACCACTGAGCAGATTACATGAAAAATTAGCATGTAAGTACTTTGGGCTGACATGAAATGATTGTGCACATCTTGGGTCAGTATCTTGGACTTGCTATTTTTCATGAATTTTTTGTAATTTTCTCCCATTTTTGGTCAAAAAATCTCCTGCTCTGAAACCACAAGTCCGATTGATTTGAAACTTGGTATGGAAGTGCAAAGGAGTGACCTTTCCCAAATTTGGGCAAATCGTGGTGAAATTTGCATGTTTTTAGTTTACACGTCCATAGACTCCCATGTATAAGGCAGATCTCCAAAGACTCCCATGTATAAGGCCACGAAAAATAGAAATTACGTTCTCATCGTATTCATATTGCAAAAAGGATGCAGTGACACAATTTTTAGTCCCCACGGATGAAGTCCAGTGAGCTTATAGATTGGGTCATGTCCGTCTGTTCGTCCATCCATGAGTCCATCCGTTCACACAGATATCTCAGATATTTTGACAAAATGTCATGTGACCTTGATGACCTTGATCTCAAATATACATATTTGTCCATAACTCAGTAACCACAAGTGCTACCACCCTTCATATATGGTATGATGGGACAGCTTATGACGCCACATATTGTACCTCATTAATTATGCACATATATAATTTTGAGCGAGCCAATAGAGCTAGAGGTCTGATTTTTGGTATATAGGGATAACTTAGCAAAACAATTTTTTTGACAAAATGTCACGTGACCTCGGTGACCTTTGACCTCAAATATACATATTTGTCCATAACTCGTTAACCACAAGTGCTACAGCCTTCATGTATGGTATGATGGGACACCTTATGACGCCACATATTGTACCTCATTAATTATGCGCATATCTAATTTTGAGCGAGCCAATAGAGCTAGAGGTCTGATTTTTGGTATATAGGGATAACTTAGCAATACAATTTTTTTGACAAAATGTCACGTGACCTCGGTGACCTTTGACCTCAAATATACATATTTCTCCATAACTCAGTAACACAAGTGCTACAGCCTTCATGTATGGTATGATGGGACAGCTTATGACGCCACATATTATACCTCATTAATTATGTGCATATCTAATTTTGAGCGAGCCAATAGAGCTAGAGGTCTGATTTTTGGTATATAGGGATAACTTAGCAATACAATTTTTTGACAAAATGTCATGTGATCTGGGTGACCTTTGACCTCAAATGTACATATTTGTCCATAACTCAGTAACCACAAGTGCTACAGCCTTCATGTATGGTATAATGGGACACCTTATGACGCCACATATTGTACCTCATTAATTATGCGCATATCTAATTTTGAGCGAGCCAATAGAGCTAGAGGTCTGATTTTTGGTATATAGGGATAACTTAGCAATACATTTTTTTGACAAAATGTCACGTGACCTCGGTGACCTTTGACCTCAAATATACATATTTGTCCATAACTCAGTAACCACAAGTGCTACAGCCTTCATGTATGGTATGATGGGACACCTTATGACGCCACATATTGTACCTCATTAATTATGCACATATCTAATTTTGAGCGAGCCAATAGAGCTAGAGGTCTGATTTTTGGTATATAGGGATAACTTAGCAAAACAATTTTTTTGACAAAATGTCACGTGACCTCGGTGACCTTTGACCTCAAATATACATATTTGTCCATAACTCAGTAACCACAAGTGCTACACCCTTCATGTTTGGTATGATGGGACACCTTATGACGCCACATACTGTACCTCAATAATTATGCGCATATCTCATTCTGAGCGAGCCAATAGAGCTGGATGTCTGATTTTTTGCTCACGTGTTCACACACGTGAGCATATGGTTTAGCCATGTCTGTGTGTGTGTGTGTGTGTCTGTGTGTCTGTATCCCCATTATCTCAAAAACGGCTGAACGTATTTCAGTCAAATTTGGTAGACATCTTCAGAATTCAAATGGCTAGAACTGAAAAGGTTTTGGTGGGCGTGGCTTGCATATTAATGAAGTTATCACAGTTTTTATTTTTGTGATACATGGTAGTCTATGAGAAGCATGATGACCATGGTTTCTGGACATCTCGACCCCTAACCAACTCGACCCCAGTCAACTCGACCCGCTACCAACCTAACCCTGGTTAGACCTTATAGCCTTGCTCCTTCATGCCAAATATCAAAATCACAGGTCTTGCCAATTTTGAGAAGAAGATTTTTAAAGTATTATTTTTCTGATTTTTCTATGACCTTTGACCTCCCCTATACCTATGCAGCTAAGCTATGGCAATGGCTTATTCTGGCGTATGTTAAAGTCCAAGACAGCCAGCGTCTATTGGACAATGGCCAGTAGGGGACCAAATTGCTCTCCACAATTTTGGGGATTCCACTTGACCTTTGACCTTGACATCTTCCTGCAACTCATTTATTATGTGCATTTCACTGTTTCTAATTCTGAGCTAGCCAATAGAGCTAGAGGTCTGATTTTTGGTATATAGGGATAACTTCGCAATACAGATTTTTTGACAAAATGTCATGTGATCTCGATGACCTTTGACCTTAAATATGAGTATATGTCCATAACTCAGTAACCACAAGTGCTACACCCTTCATATTTGGTATGATGGGAGACCTTATGACATCACATCCTGTACCTCATTAATTATGCACATATCTAATTCTGAGCCAGCCAATTGAGCTAGAGGTCTGATTTTTGGTATATAGGGATAACTTAGCAATACCATTTTTTTGACAAAATGTCATGTGACCCCGATGACCTTTGTCCTCAAATATACATATATGGCCATAACTGAGTAACCACAAGTGCTACACCCTTCATATTTGGTATGATGGGAGACCTTATGACATCACATCCTGTACCTTATTAATTATGTGCATATCTAATTCTGAGCCAGCCAATAGAGCTAGAGGTCTGATTTTTGGTATATAGGGATAACTTAGCAATACAATTTTTTTGACAAAATGTCATGTGACCCCGATGACCTTTGACCTCAAACATACATATACGGCCATAACTAAGTAACCCCAAGTGCTACACCCTTCATATTTGGTATGATGGGAGACCTTATGACACCACATCCTGTACCTCATTAATTATGTGCATATCTAATTCTGAGCCAGCCAATAGAGCTAGAGGTCTGATTTTTGGTATATAGGGATAACTTAGCAATACAATTTTTTGACAAAATGTCATGTGACCTTGATGACCTTTGACCTTAAATATACATATATGGCCATAACTAAGTAACCACAAGTGCTACACCCATCATATTTGGTATGATGGGACACCTTATGGCATCATATCCTGTACCTCATTAATTATGTGCATATCTCATTCTGAGCCAGCCAATAGAGCTAGAGGTCTGATTTTTTGTTATATAGGGATAACTTAGAAATACCATTTTTTTGATAAAATGTCATGTGACCTTGATGACCTTTGACCTCAAACATACATATACGGCCATAACTAAGTTACCCCAAGTGCTACACACTTCATATTTGGTATGATGGGAGACCTTATGACATAACATCCTGTACCTCATTAATTATGTGCATATCTAATTCTGAGCCAGCCAATAGAGCTAGAGGTCTGATTTTTGGTATACAGGGATAACTTAGCAATACATTTTTTTGACAAAATGTCATGTGACCCCGATGACCTTTGACCTCAAATATACATATATGGCTATAACTAAGTAACCCCAAGTGCTACACCCTTCATATTTGGTATGATGGGAGACCTTATGACATCACATCCTGTACCTAATTAATTATGTGCATATCTAATTCTGAGCCAGCCAATAGAGCTAGAGGTCTGATTTTGGTATATAGGGATAACTTAGCAACACAATTTAACTTGATTTTAGTCATTGAAACTTGCTATATACATCAAAGATACTGTGATATAACATTATTGAATGCAAAAGACATTTTACTTCAGCCAATTCCTAATTTGCATATTAAATGAATTTTCATACTTAGGGATATTCATCTGAATTGACTTGATCAAAATTGATGTAACTTGCTATGTACATTTCAGACACTTTAATACAATATTATTGAAAGTCATTAAGCATTTTCTCTTCAGCCAATTCCTAATTTGCATGTTTAATGAACTTTCCTAATTAGAGATGTACATCTGAATTGACTTGACCAAAGTTGACAAAACTTGCTACATATATTGCAGATACCATGATACAACATTATTGACAATCATTAAGCATTTTACTTAAGTCAATTCCTAATTTACATATTTAATGAACTTTACTTATTAGGGATATATACTGGGATTTACTTGATCAAAGTTGGCAAAACATGACAACATTGATGATTATACCTGGTTAAAACAATATCGAAAGTCATTTCATATTTTCATGTCAGCTAATTTACATATCTAATGAGCTTTCACAGCTCGGCATATATGGCTTGAAGGACTTGCTATATAAAATGGTGATACAATGACAGCAGTCAAAGAACTTTAATATTTTTATTTCAGCTAATTACATATTTGTATACTTCATGACCTTTGAGAATTAATTGGCGGTGATTATTGTTCATTATGTTGATCATAACACTTTCAATGAAGTTGCAAACATGTGGCAAAGGTTAAAATTTACACATAACTGTATGAAGCACGTGAGCATTTTCAGTTCATATCTGGTTGGTATATAGGGATAACTTAGCAATACAAATTTTTGACCAAATGTCATGTGACCTCGATGACCTTTTACCTAAAATATATGTTTATGTCAATAAATAAGTAACCACAAGTGCTATGTCCTTTGTATTTAGTAGGATGGGAGACCTTATGACAACACACGCTGTACCTCATTAATTATGTACACATCTAATTCTGGGCAAGCGAATAGAGCTAGAGATCTGATTTTTTGGCATATAGGGATTAATTAGCAATATAATTTTTTTTTTCAAAATGTCATGTGACCTCGATGACCTTTGACCTTGATTATACATATATATGCATATTTCAGTAACCACAAGTTCTATACCCTCCAATTTTGATAGGATTAGACCTTAAGATGTCACATCTTGTACCTCATTTATAATGCGCATATGTATTTCTTGGCTGGCCAATACTGCTAGAGGTCTGATCTTTCTTACCAATTTAGAACCATAACTTAGACATGCCTCATGTGTTTCAAATTGGGAACAACGACATAGACCTATGTGCCCATAGATCTCAACAGATACACTCCAGTGATACTTCTTAATGACCACATTTTCCTGCCCCATCAAGACTAATACTCCTATTACAAGTGGGGACTATGTCATTGTAAATGACTTGTTGAGTTAATGGTTGTATCACAGTATTCAATATATCTAATTCTGTATTTTTTCCATTTATATTCTGAATTATTACATTAAACATATTTCACTGTCTCCAGTACATTTCATTTAAGTATTCAAGATCCGTGGACGTCATGCCATTGTGATGGGTCATATCATAAACTGGTGGGGGTGTTCATGGCTCAGGTTGAGGTGTGGGAGAACGATTTTGAGCTATGACAAAAATCAAAAGGGACTTAGCGGCATAGCCACAGTGTTAAGCCTTTCTCCAAGGTTTTTAGTTGACTACAATCTACTGTATTACAGACTACTGAGCTGACGTTAGGGGTACTCACTTTGTGTTTGCTCACTCTGTGAGCGCTAGTGTTTGGTACTGAGTTGCCTGGATATCCCCTCATGGCCTCACGTGATCTGGGCCTGTTGCATAATCTGCAGAGATGATCATATGCCTCCGAGTCTGAAAACTGTCATTGTGTAAGCCTGTCGGCATTTTCCTTGCATTTTTCTCATTAAATTTTGCAAAATATCGGCGAGTACCTCAATATTTCAAGATAACCCTTTTTCCCAATCGTTTCCTGGAGTTTCAGAGTCATATGAACGAAAATGAGTGAAAGTTTTAGACAGGAAAATCGGACGTCGGCCATGTTCAATGTTTACAGTACAATCAGAAGTTTACGTGGAGGAATTAACCAACAAACACAGGAGTGTTCATGATGCCCGCCCTCTAGAGGCAGACCCTCCTATATGAAGTACCACATTTGATGCTTGTGGAAAGCTTGACCACACAATGGAGCATTTAAACTTTTAGAAAATGACAAACTTAATAAGAAGGTATTCAGAAAATGTCAAATACTGAGGAAAAATGCGCAAATATTCAAAATAAACAGGTTAACTGATTGGTCAGCTGTAAAAAACAATGAAAATGTTTATGATCAAAAGTTTTTGAGATGCGCACGTTTTAACAAATACAGAAATTATTAACATTATAAATATAAGACCAAACTATTTTTCAGGGATGGGACAGGTTGGAAATGAGGGGTGAGAGACAAAGGCACTCCTATTGCTGCATGTGGATGCAGCCACACCATTTCATTTACAGCATACTTATTCACTGTGTTGTGTTCAAGTTCCATATTGTACTGACTGTCATACAAGGATAACATAAGCAAATCAAATCAAATTAGAAAAGGATCAATGCTGTTGTGTGGATTTTGCTGAACATGGCTGATATTTCGCCCTATATATTTGGTATCCAGCAAAGGCATATTTTGATGTAAAGTCAAAATTAACACTACATTGCTGACAATATATTTTACCGTTTCTGCATGAATTTTTCTTTTTTAAATTATAGTATATTAGTACTTCAAACAGATTAACAGTTATCATGATGTCAACCCATAATTTTACATCACAAAGACTGTAATTCTGCCATTTTTTTTGTTTTCCAGTCATTTTATAAATTTTGCACTGCACAAGATGATTGAACAAATTGCAATGTTTGAATTTGTAAACTCAAAGAATAAAAATCCTTTGGTCACAAATTAAATTATTTTTTGAAAAGAAATTTACTCTTAAACACTTTTAGCATATATTCTTTACATGGTCATGTATTTCAAGGAAAATATGCCTATTAAAAACAGTAATTTCTTCACTTTCAATTTTTAGCTCCCATAGCCATATGTATATATGGCAATGGAAGCTATTCTTATAGGCTAGGGAAATGTCTGTATGTCTGTATGTCTGTATGTCTGTATGTCTGTCCGTCAACATCAAAAACTCCAAAACCGCTGTACATTTCATCTTGATATTTGGTGTGTACATGGATGATGGGCTGTAGATGAGATTTTGTTCAAATGAAGTTGTCATTGCCAAAAATATGCAAATTAAGTGAAAAAATGTAAAAACAGTCAAAATTGAAAAACTCAATAACCACTGAGCAGATTACATGAAAAATTAGCATGTAAGTACTTTGGGCTGACATGAAATGATTGTGCACATCTGGGTCAGTATCTTGGACTTGCTATTTTTCATGAATTTTTTTGTAATTTTCTCCCATTTTTGGTCAAAAAATCTCCTGCTCTGAAACCACAAGTCCAATTGATTTGAAACTTGGTATGGAAGTGCATAGGAGTGACCTTTCCCAAATTTGGGCAAATCGTGGTGAAATTTGCATATTTTAGTTTACACGTCCATAGACTCCCATGTATAAGGGAGATCTCCATAGACTCCCATGTGTAAGGCCACGAAAAAAAAAATTTAGTTTCTCATCGTATTCATATTGCAAAAAGGATGCAGTGACACAATTTTAGTCCCCACAGATGAAGTCCAGTGAGCTTATAGATTGGGTCATGTCCGTCTGTTCGTCCATCCGTGAGTCCATCCGTTCACGCAGATATCTCGGATATTTTGACAAAATGTCACATGACCTCGGTGACCTTTGACCTCAAATGTACATATTTGTCCATAACTCAGTAACCACAAGTGCTACAGCCTTCATGTATGGTATGATGGGACACCTTATGACGCCACATATTGTACCTCATTAATTATGCGCATATCTAATTTTGAGCAAGCCAATAGAGCTAGAGGTCTGATTTTTGGTATATAGGGATAACTTAGCAATACAATTTTTTTGACAAAATGTCATGTGACCTTGGTGACCTTTGACCTCAAATATACATATTTGTCCATAACTCAGTAACCACAAGTGCTACACCCTTCATATATGGTATGATGGACAGCTTATGACGCCACATATTGTACCTCATCAATTATGCGCATATCTAATTTTGAGCGAGCAATAGAGCTAGAGGTCTGATTTTTGGTATATAGGGATAACTTAGCAATACAATTTTTTGACAAAATGTCACGTGACCTTGGTGACCTTTGACCTCAAATATACATATTTCTCCATAACTCAGTAACCACAAGTGCTACAGCCTTCATGTATGGTATGATGGGACACCTTATGACGCCACATATTGTACCTCATTAATTATGCACATATCTAATTTTGAGCGAGCCAATAGAGCTAGAGGTCTGATTTTTGGTATATAGGGATAACTTAGCAATACAATTTTTTGACAAAATTCACATGACCTCAGCGACCTTTGACCTCAAATATACATATTTGTCTATAACTCAGTAACCACAAGTGCTACAGCCTTCATGTATGGTATGATGGGACACCTTATGACGCCACATATTGTACCTCATTAATTATGTGCATATCTAATTTTGAGCGAGCCAATAGAGCTAGAGGTCTGATTTTTGGTATATAGGGATAACTTAGCAATACAATTTTTTTGACAAAATGTCACGTGACCTCGGTGACCTTTGACCTCAAATATACATATTTTTCCATAACTCGGTAACCACAAGTGCTACACCCTTCATATTTGGTATATTTGGACACCTTATGACACCACATACTGTACCTCAATAATTATGCACATATCTCATTCTGAGCAAGCCAATAGAGCTGGATGTCTGATTTTTGGTATATAGGGATAACTATAGGAGAGAAATTTTTTGACCAAATGTCATGTGACCTCGATGACCTTTTACCTAAAATATATGTTTATGTCAATAAATAAGTAACCACAAGTGCTATGTCCTTTGTATTTAGTAGGATTGGAGACCTTATGACAACACACGCTTTACCTCATTAATTATGTACACATCTAATTCTGGGCAAGCGAATAGAGCTAGAGATCTGATTTTTTGGCATATAGGGATTAATTAGCAATATAATTTTTTTTTTCAAAATGTCATGTGACCTCGATGACCTTTGACCTTGATTATACATATATATGCATATTTCAGTAACCACAAGTTCTATACCCTCCAATTTTTAAGATGTCACATCTTGTACCTCATTTATAATGTGCATATGTATTTCTTGGCTGGCCAATACTGCTAGAGGTCTGATCTTTTTTACCGATTTAGAACCATAACTTAGACATGCCTCAGTGTTTCAAATTGGGAACAACGACATAGACCTATGTGCCCATAGATCTCAACATATACACTCCAGTGATACTTCTTAATGACCACATTTTCCTGCCCCATCAAGACTAATACTCCTATTACAAGTGGGGACTATGTCATTGTAAATGACTTGAGTTAATGGTTGTATCACAGTATTCGATATATCTAATTCTGTATTTTTTCCATTTTATATTCTGAATAATTACATTAAACATATTTCACTGTCTCCAGTACATTTCATTTAAGTATTTTCACTTCATGCACTTTATCCCTTTCACACATGTTCAAATATCTGACCAGAGAACAAACACTAAATAGTCCAGGATGGGAGCTACAGTGTCATTGACGCTATTTTTCATGTCTTTGAACCATAACTCAAACATCCTTGAAACAATTCTGTTCAAACTTGGCACAAAGGCATAACACTATGACATACATATGCATGTCGAATTATATTGCGATACAATCCAATATGGGCGTGAGGTGGCCGTTTTGTTGCGTTTTTCTTTGGACCATAACTCAGACATCCTCGAACCGATTCTGTTCAAATTGGACACAAAAGCAAAACATTATGCCCTTCATACGAACACCAATTTATTTCGTAATATGATCCAATATGGCCGACAGGCAGCCATTTTGTTGTGATTTTTCATGTATTTGGACCATAACTCAGACATCCTTGAACCGATTCTGTTCAAATTTGGCACAAAAGCAAAACATTATGCCCTTCATATGAAAACCAATTTATTTTGTGATATGATCCAATATGGCCGACAGGCAGCCATTTTTTTGCGATTTTTTCATGTCTCTTAACCATAACTCAAACATCCTTGAACCGATTCTGTTCAAATTTGGCACAAAAGCAAAACAATATGCCCTTCATATGAACACCAATTTTGTGATATGATCCAATATGGCCGACAGGCGGCCATTTTTTTGCGATTTTCACATGTTTTTGAACCATAACTCAAACATCCTTGAACCGATTTTGTCCAAACTTGGCACAAAGATCAAGCACTATGGCATAAATGTCAATCTGCTTCGTGACATGTTCCAATATGGCTGCCAGATTGTCATTTTTTTCCATTATGCTGCCAGATGGTCATTTTTCGATTTTTTCATGTCTTTGAGGCTTAAATCATATGCAAATATTCCTCAACCAATGTTGTTGAGACTTAGTACAAAGTTAAGTACTATACATATATGCATGTCTACTAATTTTGTGCTATAATCCATATGGTCAATAGACAGCCATTTGATTTCAATTTTGGTGTGATTTTTATATGTCTTTGAAACATAAACATAGGTCACTGTCCCTCGATGGACTGATTTTGTTCAAACGTGATACGAAGATAAAATACTATTGCTGCACTCTGGTGCACATTAATTTGTTTCATTATATGATCCGAAATGGCTGATTACAACAACATACCCGATCCCATACCATTTCGAAAATTCCACCAAACCATGTGTATAGTATGTGCCGTCATGACACTAGAGGCAGTGAGGGCAGCGTTATGTTGATGTAATCAAAAGTTCCTTCAGTGGTCATTACTGGCAGAGATGAGTCATTTATTGAACGTTCCTCAGATTACTTTATTATGCAAATCACAGGCCTGATGCACCCGTTGCATCAATGTCATTCCACAGCTACCTAGACCACAGTTACCTAGACACCAAAGATTATAACAAAATGGACAAGCGGGGACTGTGTCATCAACAATGACTTGTTTGAAACATGTCTGTTTTGCATATTCACAGTGAGGTATGTAAGGGTGCCGGAAATCGACAAGTGCGGGATCAAAGTGAGGGCTAGCACAATCAAAGTGCGAGCGAATGTGAGGGCTTGAAGTGAGGGCTCTCACAATCGAAGTGCGAGCGAATGTGAGGGCTTGAAGTGAGAAGCGATCAAATTCGGGCTCAGGCATACGAAAAATGAGAGTCAAAGTCGTTTTCAACGTTGAATGAAAAGTTACTATCGCCAGAACAGAGTCGCGGCGCGGCATAACTCTGTGAACAGTTGAACGGCTGTGAGCGTGGAACAAGTACACAATGATCTGCGTACAGATCATGACCCATTACATCACTTCCGTCTTTTTCACACGTTCTTTTCGTGTTTTTTAGTCATTGCATTTCAAATATCACAGATATCCTTTTTATTATTAATACATGCAACTCAAGCGAGCGATACTTCTATTCTGGTACCATTGTACAACTATAGCATGACTGATAAATGTGACTTCAGTCACGACCTGGGCACGTGAACTCTGATACTGTTTATCCGACATGGCGTCGTATGCGGAGTTTTTGCCGGAGAATTTTGGAAGAAAGAGGAAACTTTTTTGAAGAAATTTTAGAGTGGCTTGTTCACCAGATAAAGTAAGATCATGGGAAAATGTATTTTTGGAGACTTGTCTGGTTCTCTATGATTGATTTTTTGAGGATAAAAAAGATTCAATAGCTACTAAAACTCTGAGAAATCAGACAACAGCAAATGACAAGTTCTTTTTTACGTTTGTACTTACAGTATGCTTTTATTTTCTCTGTACACAAAGTTTGATAATCATTTCAAAAGATCAATTGCATCAGAATATCAGGGGTCATGAATGCTTGTAACCTTTACATTTTGTTAACAATGATGGATATTCTACCTCAATAAAGTATGCCATTTTGGTCACGAGCCCCTGAATATTGTTCACTGAATCAATCTCATGGTCAGTTATATTGTAACAGAAATCATAGCTATAATCTCTGTGTAGTCAGCGATTGACCAGTCATTAGATAGAAATTTGACTGTCTCCTTTGTTTCATACTATATAATCGGAAAGCTCTGCGACCTTGCATCACATTCATACGTTGTTTGTCTGTAGCGGAAATGATTGTGCCGTCTCTGGCTCTGAAACTTTTAAGCCAACGACTTGATGATTAGAACAAGCAAGAACAAGCAATCTATCGGCGAGCAACACATCGCGACCGAATCACTTGCTGTAAAACGAATATGCATCACCGTCCCTCCCGTGGGTGGAGGGACGGTGTATGCATGCATCGTGTATCAGCCTTGAAATAAACATTAACTCTGTGACAGGCATGTAGGATGCCAAAGACATTTTGTGCATTTACGTTTACAACAACCTAGACTTAGTCGATCGTAAGAAAGGTGGTGTTGAAACATATTTCAACTGAACGCAGTGGCTACTATTTCCCAGTAAAATACGTAACTTTCACAAACTCTCTCTCTCTCTCTCTCTCTCTCTCTCTCTCTCTCTCTCTCTCTCTCTCAACATGTGTCAATATCGGGTGTGGTCTCTCAGCGTACCGTCATTCCAATTTGTGTTAGATGGAAATGATCATGCAGTTTAATCTTGAAATTGGCCAAATGTCATAACTGGACACTTGTCATGGTCTGGAGCAAGTTATCAGCTTGTATAAAAGTCGGAAGTTTTTGCTTCCGAAGGGGCGCACGCGTAAAATACTGAACGTGTAACTAAAAAAAACCGTTGAAAATTTTCTGACTTTCAAAATTAAGCCGGTTGTACTGTCAACAATAAATAAAACAGAACAATACTGCCGACCTCAAAGACTCCGCGTATTTTTTCAACCTTACCAATGCAGCAATGGCGAGAGTAGGCCTATGAGTCTAAAAATATTACATCACGGTATTTGGCTTGAATAGGCCATCGACCCGATGAACACGTTAAATTCGGACACCTGAACTCTGACGCTACCCTGACGCAAAACCTGTAAGGTGGTGAAATCTCTGATATATATCGGATATTTACCTGCGATTTGACAGCTAGAATCTATATCGTCCAGTATCGAAGCTAGAGTCGGTCTTTGGAAGTCGGGTTTGGCCAGAAGTGTGAGGTGGTGAAATCTCCGATTTATACATGTATCGGATATTTACTTGCGATTTGACAAAATCTAGTATCGTCTAGTATCGAAGCTAGAGTCAGTCCTTGGAAGTCGGGTTTGGCCAGAGCTGTAAGGTGGTGAAAACTCTGATAAGCTAACCGTATATCGGATATTTACTTGCGATTTGACAAAATCTAGTACCGTCTAGTATCGAAGCTAGAGTCATTTCTCAGAAGTCGGGTTTGGCAAGAACTGTAAGGCACAGGGCAAGTCATTCTAGTATCGTTTAGTATCGATATTTGTGGTGAAGGAAAAATTCGTCTTGGTGTGACTGATTGACAGACAAGCAGACACGATGTGTTCTGTAATTCTCCTACAACACACATTTTATTCCGTGGTTCTACTTCTATATATACACCAAAGCATAGACCCTCGAGAAATTAAACGGGACAGGCAACTGCTGTGGGTTTTTTTGTGCGATCTATCTTGGAATATATTAAGTTTATTTGCCAAGCGGTCCCCGATAACAATACTTTGTACTTAACACTGAATCTCATTAACGATCAAACTGACGTTCTGAATATGTACACTTTGCTCTTGCATGGCACGTTCCGAGTAATGACACAGAGAATTTTGAGGGTTTTTTGATACCAGTCATGGTGAATGTTCTGGTAACGATGAAGATCACAGTTTTTCTCGAGGGTCTATGACCAAAGTTAAATGTCAAGGTCGACATAAAATAAAAAACAATGGAAAGGTCAGATTTGTATGTTATGGCTTCATTTAACCATGGAGGCTACTACCTCCATGATTTAACTAACAAATAAACTAATAGATAAACTGACGCTGTGAAATCGTCATTAGTATGTGTACAGAACCTGGATAATAAACAGAAATATACTATCTGTTTTGCATTATTTCTGTCGGATTTCCATTCACGACAATATTAGAGTCCCCAAATCGCTGAAAAATATAGGGTAAATATCGGAGATTTCACAGATCCGGCGTGCCAAGGCACAGGGCAAGTCATTCAAGTATTGTCTAATATCGATATTTGACTCCTCAAATTGCGATAAATATCAGGTAAATATCGTCGATTTAACAGACCGGGCGTGCCATTGCACCAAGCAATTTACTCTGGTATCGGGTAGTATCGATATTACAGTCCCCCAAAACGCCGGTGAATATCGGCGGTTACACAAACGCGGCTTCCCATGGGACAACCGCAGTTCATTCTGATATCGTCTAGTATCAATTCTATAGTCCCGAAATCGTCGATATGTCAAACTTCGATACTAGATTGTAAATATACGTTATTTAAAAATTGTGCAAAGTCGCGCCTTCGTGAGTGTCGAGAGACACTTGAGATTTTGAACGACGTGATCAGTCGTGTATCATTATTGTCATGGCATTAATTTCAATAATGATAATCGCCTGATGGGCTTGTATCAAGTTTAAAAGCTTTACAAGAAAGTGTTTTTCAGTCCTGACAGTGTATAACCTAATCATGGCGATGACTGATGTTTTAATATTTCTGCCTGTCGCACATATAGCGTTCGATTTCACTTTGACAAGCACTTTGAATGTGCGATCCCTGCCCGATCAGTCAGTCGCTGATTTTTAAATCAGCCAGACATTAAAGAAACTCAACGATGTAAAGATTACAAAATGCGTCATTCATATTTTTTTACGGTGTTTGACAATTTTTTTTCCGTCAGGGACGTCATGTACTTTAATAGCCGTTCGCTCATATCGTGAAGCTTCGATCGATGGTGTAGCTCCCCCTCCATGCATGCTTATACACAGGGCTGCGCCGTTTACACTTCAGTGGAGATCATATCGCGCTTTTGGAAGTGACTTTGATCACAAGTCTTCATTCGATCAAGGTGAATTTAGTACTGATTTTCGCAAGTCTCAACCCTCACATTCGCTCGCACTTCGATTGTGAGAGCCCTCACTTCAAGCCCTCACATTTGCTCGCACTTCGATTGTGAGAGCCCTCACTTCAAGCCCTCACATTTGCTCGCACTTTGATTGTGCTAGCCCTCACTTTGGCCCCACACTTGTCGTTTTCCAGCACCCTTACATACCTGTCACAGTGGAAGAAGAGAACTTTTAGCACTTCAAAATATAGGTTTGGTACAAACAGTGTAGAAAATGATCATTTCAGGGCAAACTTACCACAATCCATCATCTAACATTGATTGAGATTATAATAAACGTTTCATCAGCATAGAAAGAAGCCCAGTCATTGTGCTATAAATAAATGCCTTACAAGTCTTTGACTCTTCAGGAAATCAATGATACTGAGAGATTGTAACCTGCTTGTGCATCAAGATTGTGTTATCGGAATCTATGTGCTTACTGCACTCACAAAAGATATTATCAACACCATGTAAACAGGGATGTAGAAAATAGCTAGCAGCATACAAAAGCAACTGGTGGTCAGCTGAAATTTGCTGGCTGTGAAAATTATTATTTTAGTTAAAAGTCAGGTCATTTTGCACAAAATTGATGTGCTTACACACTTCTTAACTGTCTGTAGTTTATTTTTCCCACCTGTTACTAAAATTTTCTACATCCTAGGTGAATCATACTGTACTGTCTCGGGTGCTGTACTTATAGATATATCAATGGAGACACTGCAGAAAGTAGAGTTCTTTGTGTCCGGTGAGGCAGCATGGATTTCATATCAGTGCTGGGTCAGAGAGCTACTCTATCTAGGCACAGCCATTGTGTAGAATACAGTTGTAACCTTTTAGTTATTGGTTGTAAATGTATAATCAATATGACCCACAGTGACCCTATTGTATCATTGTGAAGGTTATACATCATGCAAGTTATCATGTCACTAAGAATTTAAAATAAAGCACATTTCAGTTGGATTGAGGTTTTATGCCACAGAGCTCCTGATACTCTGAGACTTGTAAAACCTTAAAATGTTTGACATCACCTAAGGTCACCAAAACCTAGGAGGGGGGCGCGGTTTACAAAACAAACTAATTATATATTCCAAAATATGCAAATCAGGTAAAAAACAATTTGAAAACAAATAAATTATCCATACTCAAGAAGCCCTAATCCTCGAAGTTCAAGCATAAATTTCACACAAACAGTTAATTGCACTGATATTCTTGTTCTCGATTTACATTGCCTATCACTTTTGGATGTCCTTGGCATTGCAATGGGCATCAATCATGATATAGATGAACCTTGGGTCTTGATTGTATGTTTAGGTTAAAGTGTCATGGACATGCACAATCTATTCGTAGAATGGTCAATTCCATTGAAATAAAACACTTACACATGAAGATATTAGAGTTGAACAGTTTTTTACTTGAACAATGTAATAAACTTACAATGAGTAGTACTGGCTTATATTAAGTTAAACACCTTGACAGAGAAGACTTTCACTTGATGTTCATTTGTACTGAGGTACAACAACTGTAGTCTTTCAAATGTTATAACACAACAGTGAAAAACATCCACTGGATGGACTGTCTGGTATGTAGTTCTCATTTCTTTAGTCACAGGGGAAACCTCACCATCCCACAGCTGTAACATATATCTGGGAGAGAGAGTTTTGATGAGTAGTAATGTGTCGAAATTTCACTACAACAACTTTGATTATGCCTTATTACACAAATTCCATATAGAGGATGACTGGTTGCACAAATACCCCACCACAGGTATGCAGACACTCGTCTAGGAAGACATGACGTTGTCTTTGTTCAGGAAGTAGTCTCTTTGCTGAATAAATGCACCTATCAAAGAGTACGGGAAAACAGAGAAAACACTTGGGTATTTTTTATACATGACTTACACAATATTGAACAATACATAGAAAGTACACAAAAAAAGAATGTAAATATTTTCAATGTACTTGGTTCAGTCACTTTACTGCACACTTTTGGTACTGTATAATTTTGACTGTTTGGAGTGATATTACACAACTACAAATGGAACAAGAAATAAGTGCGGAACAGTACTTTGCCAGGGCTTCTTGCAATCTACACAGGGTACCACACCTCTACATTGTAACTATTTCACCGCTCAGTGATAAGTTGATGAGTTCTGCATCAAGCATTCGTCCCCTTCTGACAGGGCAATGGATTTTAGAAATACTTGTTTCAGTCACAGATAAGGGATACAACCTTAATTGGCTGACTCCTCAAGGCACTTGTACTTGTAATAATGTGGTCATATTTATCAGCGCATTTACTGACTGACATCGCTGTATTGCCAAAATGCACATACACATATTTTACTAACCTTGAATAGCATGGACGTTCTTCAAATCACCCGTCATTCTGAATGGTCTACAGATACTGCACTCTGATTCACCACACTTCAAGTTCTTGATCATAAAGAAGTATGTGCGACGAACACTGTTCTATGCATGCCTTTAGCTTACGACGTTTATCTAAGGTTTTATTTCGGGTGTCTGTGGGTAAGATCAATTCATCCACCTTGGCTAATGCTGATTGTAGTAGTTCGCCACTGTGACTTCAGGAGTGCTGACATACGTCTTGAAGGGCACATGTTTCAAGGAAAGTCTACTGAAGCGATCAATTATGGCTTGTGTGACTCTTTCTAAACTCTTTTACGCTCGAAAAACCGAATCCATTTTTGGCAAGTACGTTGATGCCGTTATATAAACGATTCCTCTCTAGAGACGCTATCAACGGCAATTTTATCTGAATACTTCATTGCATTTACTTGAAGTTGCTGCTCCATGTGCTGAGCAAGGCATCTTGCGATTGCAGTTCTGTGTTGTTATTGTCACGATGTCATCCGGTTTCAAATGTACATCGAATAGAATGTAATACTTCTGGAATCGATCACGTGTTTGCAATAGCCAGCCCTGGACTCACCTCTATTCTGTCGCTGTTACCACTTTTATCGGACTGTAGCAAGTAGCACGACGTTTTGGCGTCTTTTCGTTTTGAATCGGCCATGTTTGTGTGACTCATGTGACCTGCGCGGACCAGCCCTTCATGCACCAAAGCTGCAAGACAAACCAACGTCAAAGGCGAACCTTCTCATTTTGAATCACTCGGCAAGTTAAAATCTCCCGTTGTTGTTGGCGAATCTCTTGTGCCATCTTCAAAAGAACTTACCCACAGACACCCAAAAAAATCTAGCGACAAAACGTTCTGGTCACGAGGCCCCGCAAAGTTGAATATACCTTGCGAGCGAGCAGCAGACGAAGAGACGAACAGACATGTGACGTCATATGACACAGTTTGACCTCATTTGCATATTTCTTTGTTTTCGAGGATTTACAGCTAAACCTAGGCGCCCGCTGACGTCAAACAAAGTTTCAAATTTGCGTAGCCTTATTAATTTCCAGGATTTAGGTATTTTCAGAATCAATAAATTGTGGTATGATTGATATTATAAGTTCCTAAGAACACAGGATTCAATGTACACTTGGCATTAAGAACGTAACAATGTAGGCCAGAGTAATTAAATTCTTTGTTTTGCACTCTCTCCAAATTTTGACAAGTACCTAGGTGAGCAGTTCGAAAATTGAACACAGAAAATTCGACAAACATAAGTTTTACATTTATTTTATTATTTCTGTATAATATGAATGCCTATTCAAAGAACTAAGCAAAAACTTCTTCATCTCCTCTATAATTTACGCTTCAGTGTGACATTCTGCAAGCATGACGTCATTTTCCATATATTTTACAAAATCTGTAAACAAAACAAAACATAGACAAAAAAGCTATACCGTAGTCCTATTCAGAATCACATTGATTTTTTTGTGAAAACCCTAAAGATACACTTGGATACAAACCAAAGAATGAAATTGTGTAGGCTTTATAAATAAAACATACTTTACACTCAGCAGTAACACTTTCGGCAGAAAATAAACAATGGATCATTTATAACAGTACAGTTTCTCTTGAATGTTAAAAACAATCACCAGAATGTTTGAATTGAAAATTGTAAGGTAAGGTAGTATACAAAAAACCAAAGAAATCAGATTCTATATAGGAAATTATTTCCTAATTTCTATCTGATGTCAGACTCTGAAACTATTCAATATTGTTCAAATTGTTATCAGCTAGGATACATGCACAAACAATATCAGCAGCTGCTCACTTATGGAGAGAAACTTCACTTGTACACTAAATCACACATAGCTCTTACCTGTAAACTACAATCATACATTGTTTTTGTCTCAGAAAAATTAAATTTCCTAAAGCCCTTTGATTTTCATTTTTTTAGCAAAATGCCTTGCTTAAAGGGCTGGTGAAGAGTAAAACTGAAAATTTTATTGCTTGTTCATTTTGACGACTTAAATGGTCAAAAAAACATCAGCATTGGAATTTTTCAAAACTGCCCTCCCAATTCCGATTAAAGGCTCTAGCAACGCCCTTGGATACGAAGATACAAATCTTCGGTAATCTTCGGCAAATGTCGGGTATGACGTCATCCGAGGACATCGATCGCTGACGCTAGCTATTCACGCCAGTGCTTTTGCACGCATTCTCCAAATCCATTGTGAAAAGTTGTAAGGCAGGGCTAGGGACAGAGAACTGCTAAGCGTTGTGTCTCTATGCATCGTTCTCATTCAGAATCAAAATTGTTTCAATGGCCGAAGGATGAAAATCTGGCCAGAAAATGGACCAAGTTTGTGGAAGCAAAGCGGATTAATTTTACCCCTGTAGCCTCGAGTGTACTTTATTACAAACACTTGCCGATTGTTTTGCCAATCGCACGGAATACGATCACGGATTTTCCAGAAGGCAAGCCCTAATTTATAAGATTATTAAGAAAACTAGTGATTGGCTAGGTTATTTTGGTGGTGTAGTTCTACCTCACGAGTTCTCGGTTAACCAAAGACAACGACGACTACTGTGCTTGCTTTCCAAGCATTTCTTTGTGGCCAAACCATGTGTTGTGCAACATCGTATATTTACTGCACAGCAAACGATCTCATATGCCCGGGATCATGCCATTCACACTCGACGATGGATTCAGTGTACAAGTTACAACTAAAACACACCTAAGCTCAAATTATCGAAGACATTCATCTGTGAAAAATATCAGAAATTCATATTTGAAGGAATAGTCCACCCAAAATGTAATCTGCCTCATACAGATTTCTATGTATGTCATAAAAGCATTTATCATTACTTTTTGCACAGAAACAGCGATTTGTTGAAGTTATCTATGAAAATAAATATCAAAATCAGGCAATATGGAGACCTTTTTAGCCGACTGTGCGCAGCCATATTGTCTACTCCCTCGCAAAGCATGTCGGGAGAAATGCCCGGATGATGACGTAAAGTTTTCGTGTTTTGGTGCATTGGCTAGGGGGTCTGATCTAGGGAGTCTCATAAATAGCTTATGCCTGCCTGTAAGTATTAGGGATGTACCAATAATCGTGGGCGAGATTTCGATAAGGCATTCTGAATGATTCGAAACCCGAAGTGAAAACACCGCCTCTAAAAATTATTGCCGGTAAAGATTGCCACTGACATAAGTTTTGAAAATTATAAGTGCAGTGCATGTTTTTACGTATGCAAAGGCCGTTTCCAAGAGAAGGACTTCGTCGGCAGTTTGATGATCCACAATCAAATTTGGATTAGGAAAAGACTTCAAGATGGTGCTGTACCACAAACTTACACTGGAAAGCAAATGCATTGGTGAAAAGAGGACATACAAGGGCGATATATTGTGGGAGAGACTCTCCATATAAAAGAAAAGAGGTTCATGGTTTAAATATTTATGATTTTCTGAACCGCTTGAGAGTTTGTTGAGATCATCTTTCTTACAACAAGTTTACTTATTATTCTTATTATTTTGATGACATCGCATTGGTATTTAAAACATAATAAAGTTTGCGTGATCAGTTGAAATTAGAAAGTTGTATTTTTGCTCGGGCATGTTTAACCACATCAACGCAACTACAGCATCCACGCATCAAGTCAACGGAAACGATCCATATGTTGAAATGAGTTATCTGGAGCCAAGAATAGGTTCAAAAGAGTTCGAGAAAGAAGTAGATGCGTATATGACAACTTTCATTGATGTCGGAAAAATTTCAGACATAAGTCTTTCCTTCCTTTTAGAAAAAAATAGGCACGTCAAAGTAAACTCTATTATCGGGCATCCATGCTGTAAGTTCAATGTTTCTACGATACCACGGCGGCGAGTCATATTTTTGTGGCGTCGAAAAAAATAATGAGCAATTTTGCCACTAAATTGTAAATAAAAACAAGAAGCAGTAAGTGAAGTTTGTTACTGCATTGCCAGTGCGGAATTACAAGGGATTTTCCCCAAATATATTATCACATGGATTTCAATAAATGGTCCAAAATGAACCAACGTTTCATATAAGCACGCTGCACGACCGGCCGTACGACCATGTTGGATTGTAGTGAAAACGAGGCTCTCTGTTGTGGGGTTTCTAGAAATTTCCATGTAACTACGCAAAGATTTGAGTGCATCGTATCGTAATTCAAACACGCCACTCAACCTCAGCAAGCACATAGAATAACATCATTGAGCTAAAGCCTGAAAACTTAAAAAAAAAAACAAAAAAACAAAAAAAACAAAAAAACAAAACGGAATCAGATACTCAATATGTGTGATCGAATATATTTTACGTTTCTCAGTCAGGCTATTAATACACCATTATTCTTGTAGCGTAGAGTAACCATGATTCAGATTTGTTTCTTAGAGCTGTTTCTCTCCATATTGCTATATAATTATAGTACATGACTTTTTAATTTTGCCACCTTCCCGCTCCCGATCTGTCGAAAGGTAGTTTATTTCATTCCTTTTTTCTGTAATTTTTCTCTACGACCAGTCGCGAGGTCGTGGCTGTAACTTTAGTGTTGAATTTTTGCCGACATTTTTCTCCGAGACCGGCCGCGAGGTCGTGGCTTTCAGGTTTATTTTTTCGGTCGTTTCTCTCCACGACCTGTCGCCCGGACGTTGCTGGAAAGTATTGAATTTTTCCCAAAAGTTTTCCCAATGACTGGTCGTGAAGTCGTAGCTTTCAGATTTTGACCATCCTCAATTATTTTTTTCCAAGACTGCACCAAGTTGACAGCAGCAACGGCTACTCGGATTCGCGATCTCTCCATGGCGGTTTCTAATTACCGGTAACTTACGTTTAAAGTTCAATGTGAGTGGTGACAACAGGAAAATTTTAGTGTGTTTTATGACTGTACGTTGAAAGGATAAATTGAAATTTCATTTAGTACTCCTAGAACATGAAAGTGTGTTTGAAGTTTAATTTAGTGCCCCGTAGAATATGAAAGTGTGTATGTATAAATGTTGCTTGTTAGATGAGAGGGACGCACCATTTAGAGTCAGACGGCTGAGCCGTTTCCGGTCGTCCGCTTTGTCTCTCCTCCCTCCCCATGGGGAACGGTGCTTGGAATTTTTTTCCCCATTCGTTCATTCTTTTTCTATATGTAACTGAAAAACTAGCACTTTGAATTGGCAATTTTCGCTAATCATTCTTTGTTGGCTAAACATGCGGAGCAATGTCGTCATACAGTTCTCTTTGGGAGTTTGAAATCCAACATCGTATTTTTCAAGTGATAACAGCTAGCTTGCAATGCTGATCAAAATGTTCTACCCAAAAGTACAACCATTGTGGGTAAGTTAGAGTTCGTTTCGTCACCAGGCGATATCGAAGATGTGTTCAGCCACGGTTGAGGGACCGTGGTTCAGCTCCAAACATGGCCACGTAACGGTGAGCTACCGAAAGAGCCATGCTTGTACAGCTTCCTTCGGTAACTGGTGGAGCCACGTGCCCTTCTTTTACTTCTGAATTTATCGATGTGTCCGTCTTTTCGTCGGAAACACCAAGTTCGAAATCCTGGAGTTCGGAGTCGCTGAATTCCGGTTCAAAGTTATAGGTTGAAGGCAAAGTGTATCTATGGGGCAGTAGCTCAGACCCCCTAGCGATACCCCCTAACTTCCTCAACCAAACACGAAAACTTTACGTCATCAAAAGTTAAGCCTCTCTGAGGAATTCCGATAGGTGGCGCTTCCATATCGCGAAAATGGCGTCATACACATCAGTTAATAAAACATTAATTTCTAGGATAATAAACAGCACATTTTTCATCTTTTCATCATAAATGTTACAATAATAATCTTCTTCAACTTTTAAAGGCAGGTTGTTATTTGGGTGGACTATTCCTTTAAAAACGTGAGCGGTAGAATAATTGACTGTGCGTGGCAGGGCGTGACCTTGGACACAGTACAGTAGGTCAATCTACATTTACAGATTGCTGGGAATATAAATGTACAGTGAAATACTGAGACACAGGATTATGGAGAACAATTTTCCAAGTTTTATACGGGCATAAATTTGAGGGTTTTGAATCTCATGTCAAAGCTATGTCAATGATTTAAAGTTTTCGGCTGTATACATGATTGGATTCGGAAAACACCACACTAGAACACTAGCAACAGATCATACACATTTTCCACCGGTTTCTCGATGTTTCGGCACGTAGTAGGTTTCGGCCGGAAATTTTCACAACCCTGATTTATTTGGCCCTGACAGCCTAGCCGTTTCAACCTTTATCAGCGTAGCCTATAGTCTATATCGTCTTGTCAGGACTGACATGAGACGACAGTACGATAATACGGGCAGTGCGAGCGAGCGTTCTCTCTGAAGCCAGTGAAGGACTACCATAAACAGTACCATAGAGCGTAATACGGACAGTACGACTACGAGCGAGCGTATTGTCAGTACGACTGACACAATTTGCTAGAGACTTACAGCTACCGCGTACAGTCCAAAATCTAGCTAACATTTGTTCGTCCTCAGAGGACGAATAGACACTGTTTTGGTCGTGGTAATCGACTACTCTAGTCGCCATCGTAAGACACGCAACCACAGATCATGCAGATAGGCTGTCCCCCTATTGACGTCACACATCCGGGTTTGATTTTTCGCGGCAAAATGTGACTTAGCTTCGGAAAATGCACTTTTTTCCAGTAAATACGCTCTTAAACCATTTTCCTGCTAGAAATTTTTTGCCTTTCCAAGCATTATTTAACGAGTGAAAACAACCTTTTCAGCGATTTTATTTTTACTTTTCACCAGCCCTTAAGTGTTTCATACCTTTGCACAGAACATTATCAACATATCAATAATTAGTTCCAGAGACCAGCTCTGGAATTGTTAGTTTTTGCTCACTTTCCTTCTTTCTTTCTTTCTTTCTTTCTTTCTCTCTCTATTTCCGGTATTACTACCATAGAACATGCTATACACAAATTTTACCTTCATTACCAAGAATGCATTGCGACACGCTTGTGACATCAGCACTCAACTCGGATGGGTTTCACGGGCATTTCTTGTTCGTTTATTTATCTATTTTTACCTTCTCGTGTCTATTTATAGACAGAGAAGGTATTAGAGTTGAAAACCAGTATGCTGGTGTCAACTACTTCCGTCTGTCAATACTTCCGTCTGTCAGGATCCGTTGACGTTATGCCATTGTGATGGGTCATATCATAAACTGGTGGGGTGTTCATGGTTCAGGTTGAGGTGTAGCTATAGGAGAACGATTTTGAGCTGTGACAAAAATCAAAAGGGACTTAGTGGCATAGCCACAGTGTTACATGTAAGCCTTTCTCCAAGGTTCTTAGTGACTACGATCTATTACAGACTACTGAGCTGACGTTAGGGGTACTCACTTTGTGTTTGCTCACCCTGTGTGCGGTAGTGTTTGGTACTGAGATGCGTTGATATCCCCTCATGGCCTCACGTGATATGGGCCTGTTGCATAATCTGCAGAGATGATCATATGCCTCTGAGTCTGAAAACGGTCATTGTGTAAGCCTGTCGGCATTTTCCTTGCATTTTTCTCATTTAATTTTGCAAAATATCGGCCAGTACCTCAGTATTTCAAGATAACTCTTTCTTCCCAATCGTTTCCTTGAGTTTCAGAGTCATATGAACGAAAATGAGTGAAAGTTTTAGACAGGAAAATCGGACGTCGGCCATGTTCAAGTTTACAGTACAATCAGAAGTTTATGTGGAGGAAATAACTAAAAAAACACTATTCATGATGCCCGCCCTCTAGAGGCAGACCTTCCGATATGAAGTACAACATTTGATGCTTGTGGAAAGCTTGACCACACAAAGGAGCATTTTAACTTTTAGAAAATGACAAATTGAATAAGAAGCTATTCTGAAAATGTCAAATACTGAGAAAAAATGCGCAAATATTCAAAATAAACAGGTTAACTGACTGGTCAGCTATAAAAAACAATGAAAATGTTTATGATCAAAAGTTTTTGAGATGCGCACATTTTAACAAATACAGAAATTATTAACATTATAAATATAAGACCAAACTATTTTTTCAGGGATGGGACAGGTTGGAAATGAGGGGTGAGAGACAAAGGCACTCCTATTGCTGCATGTGGATGCAGCCACACCATTTCATTTACAGCATACTTATTCACTGTGTTGTGTTCAAGTTCCATATTGTACTGACTGTCATACAAGGATAACATAAGCAAATCAAATCAAATTAGAAAAGGATCAATGCTGTTGTGTGGATTTTGCTGAACACGGCTGATTAGCTCCCATAGCCATATGTATATATGGCAATGGAAGCTATTCTTATAGGCTAGGGAAATGTCTGTATGTCTGTATGTCTGTGTGTCTGTATGTCTGTATGGTCTGTATGTCTGTCCGTCAACATCAAAAACTCCAAAACCGCTGTACATTTCATCTTGATATTTGGTGTGTACATGGATGATGGGCTGTAGATGAGATTTTGTTCAAATGAAGTTGTCATTGCCAAAAATATGCAAATTAAGTGAAAAATGTAAAAACAGTCAAAATTGAAAAAACTCAATAACCACTGAGCAGATTACATGAAAAATTAGCATGTAAGTACTTTGGGCTGACATGAAATGATTGTGCACATCTTGGGTCAGTATCTTGGACTTGCTATTTTTTATGAATTTTTTTGTAATTTTCTCCCATTTTTGGTCAAAAAATCTTCTTCTCTGAAACCACAAGTCCGATTGATTTGAAACTTGGTATGGAAGTGCATAGGAGTGACCTTTCCCAAATTTGGGCAAATCGTGGTGAAATTTGCATATTTTTAGTTTACACGTCCATAGACTCCCATGTATAAGGCAGATCTCCATAGACTCCCATGTATAAGGCCACAAAAAATAAAAATTTAGTTTCTCATCGTATTCATATTGCAAAAAGGATGCAGTGACACAATTTTTAGTCCCCACGGATGAAGTCCAGTGGGCTTATAGATTTGGTCATGTCCGTCTGTTCGTCCATCCGTGAGTCCATCCGTTCACGCAGATATCTCGGATATTTTGACAAAATGTCACGTGACCTTGATGACCTTTGACCTCAAATATACATATTTCTCCATAACTCAGTAACCACAAGTGCTACCACCCTTCATATATGGTATGATGGGACACCTTATGACGCCACATATTGTACCTCATTAATTATGCACATATCTAATTTTGAGCGAGCCAATAGAGCTAGAGGTCTGATTTTTGGTATATAGGGATAACTTAGCAATACAATTTTTTTGACAAAATGTCACGTGACCTCGGTGACCTTTGACCTCAAATATACATATTTGTCCATAACTCGTTAACCACAAGTGCTACACCCTTCATGTATGGTATGATGGGACATCTTATGATGCCACATATTGTACCTTATTAATTATGCACATATCTAATTTTGAGCGAGCCAATAGAGCTAGAGGTCTGATTTTTGTTATGTAGGGATAACTTAGCAATACAATTTTTTGACAAAATGTCATGTGACCTCGGTGACCTTTGACCTCAAATATACATATCTGTCTGTAACTCAGTAACCACAAGTGCTACACCCTTCATGTATGGTATGATGGGACACCTTATGACGCCACATATTGTACCTCATTAATTATGTGCATATCTAATTTGAGCGCGCCAATAGAGCTAGAGGTCTGATTTTTGGTATATAGGGATAACTTAGCAATACAATTTTTTGACAAAATGTCACGTGACCTCGGTGACCTTTGACCTCAAATATACATATTTTTCCATAATTCAGTAACCACAAGTGCTACACCCTTCATATTGGTATGATTGGACACCTTATGACACCACATACTGTACCTCAATAATTATGCACATATCTCATTCTGAGCAAGCCAATGAGCTGGATGTCTGATTTTTGGTATACAGGGATAACTATAGGAGAGAAATTTTTGACCAAATGTCATGTGACCTTGATGACCTTTTACCTAAAATATATGTTTATGTCAATAAATAAGTAACCACAAGTGCTATGTCCTTTGTATTTAGTAGGATGGGAGACCTTATGACAACACACACTTTACCTCATTAATTATGTACACATCTAATTCTGGGAAAGCAAATAGAGCTAGAGATCTAATTTTTTGGCATATAATTAGCTATATAATTTTTTTTTCAAAATTTCATGTGACCTCGATGACCTTTGACCTTTGATTATACATATATATGCATATCTCAGTAACCACAAGTTCTATACCCTCCAATTTTGATAGGATATTAAACCTTAAAGTTGCAATATGGATCAGAATTGACCTTCATATTTCGAAGATTTAACTTTATAGAAAAATCCATAACAATTTCATTTGCAGATTCGACCATTAACAGGAACATGGGGGTGGCTCTAATTCGAGTAAATTGATTTAATTACCGAATAAATTGCTGTTTTGGTACGTACTGTTTGCGAGAGTAAAGCACAGAATTTGAAACGTCATTTTTACTATTTGAATATGTACGCATGCGTATTTGATGCATGGTAACGGTTTATGAAATTGCAACATCGTGCCAACATGCCTAGCTAGCCTTCCCACGGGCAAGCGGTCAGGTCTCTGCCCGCGCCCTGGATCTCTGCTGACTGATTCAGCCTTGTAAAAATGGAAGAAATTAGCCCAAAATGTCGGCAAAATAAACATTGTTTGGTCAGATCGAAAGATGGAACCAGAAAAAAGAGTGACACGCGACTACTGCACCACGTCGAGGAGGCAGACTGTGTCTACAGTTTCTCTCGAAAACACCAACGTCGCCACTGTGTGATGATCAACTTCGCTAGCCAGCGGTGTTTCCTCGGGCAACACCGACCTACCAACACCGTGGCCGTGCGGACCCCACGATTTGTAATGTGAACCGGGCCATAGTCCCCCCCCCCCCTCCCCCGCAAGGAATAACTTAAATCTGTTAGCATTCATTGATAATCCATATCCTTCAGGTTAAATATGCATTTTTCGGAAATAAAGAAAAACTGCAGTCTCCATCATTACATGTAATGGCATGGTCTCATTTACGACGCGTCGGCGCGCGCGCTGACATGGCCATGCAAGACCAGACAGAGGGGCGAGACAGTTGCCGAACTTCTGCAGTGGTGTATGGGGTGAGAACACTGCCAAAATTATCTTGAAAACTTTATTTAAACAAAGCTTTCAAATAAATATAGCGTGCAGATACCTCGCCTTTTAACATGAAAAATGTAACAACATGCAACGGGGAGAGGATTGCGGAAACGCTGTCAGGCACGCGGTGAACACAACCAGATCGGTGTACGTGGTCTGGACGCTCGATCGATCGAACGTACACAGTACTGGTGCATACGGCGCGGCACTGACGTACATGTATATGGGTGAGAAAAATCAATTACACGATCTTTTGTACAGCTGTACTTTAACATATCGATATACTTATATTTCTGAAACATTGTGATGCTACCAAAGTTTGGCAAACGCAAAATTTACAATGAATTATCATTATATGTGTCAAGTTCTGTCAGCGTGACAACATCGCCCCTCCAACGTGCACTCCAGTGAGACGTCATCACTCTTGGTTGTACTTGTCACGTGCACAGCAGAAAACGCCAATGTTTTTGTTTTGAAAGTTTGTTTACAAAACAGCTTTTCTAGGCGGCCGCAACGTATCAAAATGAACGTATTTGTGTGTCGGGATTGGTGAGAGGCTTAGCTAAGAAGAGTACTTCAACGTAGTATGGTCTATTTGCTTTAGTTTTACGAAAAAAAATCGGCAATTTTGATCCATATTGCAACTTTAAGATGTCACATCTTGTACCTCATTTATAATGCGCATATGTATTTCTTGGCTGGCCAATACTGCTAGAGGTCTGATCTTTTTTCCCGATTTAGAACCATAACTTAGACATGCCTCATGTGTTTCAAATTGGGAACAACGACATAGACCTATGTGCCCATAGATCTCAACATATACACTCCAGTGATACTTCTTAATGACCACATTTTCCTGCCCCATCAAGACTAATACTCCTATTACAAGTGGGGACTATGTCATTGTAAATGACTTGTTGAGTTAATGGTTGTATCACAGTATTCGATATATCTAATTCTGTATTTTTTCCATTTTATATTCTGAATAAATACATTAAACATATTTCACTGTCTCCAGTACATTACATTTAAGTATTTTCACTTCATGCACTTTATCCCTTTCACACATGTTCAAATATCTGACCAGAGAACAAACACCAAATAGTCCAGGATGGGAGCTACAGTGTCATTGACGCTATTTTTTTTATTTTTCAGTCATTTTATAAATTTTGCACTGAACAAGATGATTGAACAAATTGCAATGTTTGAATTTGTAAACTCAAAGAATAAAAATCCTATGGTCACATATTAAATTATTTTTTGAAAAAAATTTACTCTTAAACACTTTAGCATATATTCTTTACACGGTCATGTATTTCAAGGAAAATATGCCTATTAAAAACAGTAATTTCTTCATTTTCAATTTTTTTTCAATATTATGACAATTATCAGCCATGAGGTTTTACAAACACAAGACCAGATAAGCGTTTTTCATCATTTCCACAGGACTCTTTGGAATATCCCTTAAAAACAGTTAAAAGTGACTTAAAATAATCACTGGTATACATTTAATTTACAGATGCCAGGTTGTGTATTTCACATGCACTCAGGTCAGTAGGGAAGTGCGTCATTACTATTTGGACTGTTAATTCTTATTTCTGAATTATTTAACCTTTTTCCACACTGAACTATCTTTAGGCAGTTTATACTGTAGCTTAGAATTTTTTTTGATTGATATATTTAATCATCTTTTGGGTTCTTTGGGTCCATATCTCACCTCATGCCCCTACATCATCAACTATTTACCAATAACTCCATGCCAACAACCAATTACCTGACCTGGCCACACATTAGAGAAGGTACAGCGTCATTGACGGTATTTTTAGTACCCACGAACACCGTCCGGGGGGACTTATAGGTTTGGTCATGTCCGTGCGTGTGTGCGTGCGTCCGTGCGTGCGTGCGTCCGTCCGTCCGTTCACGCAGATATCTCAGAGATGCCTGAAGCGATTTCATTCAAACTTGGTACAAGGATTACTTCATATGTCATACAGATGCACGTCGATTTGTTTTGTGATACAATCCAATATGGCTGCCAGGCAGCCATTTTATTACGATTTTTTCATGTACAGAGCCATAATTCAGGCATGTTTCAACTGATTTTATTCAAAGTTGGTACAAGGACATTGACCAGTGTCATAGATATGCACGTCGATTCTTTTTGTGATACGATCCAATATGGCCGCCGTGCGGCCATTTTGTTACGATTTTTTCATGTACAGAGCCATAACTCAGGCATATCTCAACCAATTTCATTCAAAATTGGTACAAGGACATTGACCTATGTCATACATATGCACATCAATTTGTTTTGTGATACGATCCAATATGGCTGCCAGGCGGCCATTTATTACGATTTTTTCATGTACAGAGCCATAACTCAGGCATGTTTCTACAGATTTTATTCAAAGTTGGTACAAGGATATTGACCAATGTCATAGCTATGCACATCAATTTGTTTTGTGATACAATCCAATATGGCCGCCAGGCGGCCATTTTGTTACGATTGTTTCATGTACAGAGCCATAACTCAGGCATATCTCAACCAATTTCATTCAAATTGGTACAAGGACATTGACTTATGTCATACATATGCACGTCAATTTGTTTTGTGATACGATCCAATATGGCCGCCAGGCGGCCATTTTATTACGATTTTTTCATGTACAGAGCCATAACTCAGGCATGTTTCTACAGATTTTATTCAAAGTTGGTACAAGGACATTGACCAATGTCATAGCTATGCACATCAATTTGTTTAGTGATACGATCCAATATGGCCGCCAGGCGGCCATTTTGTTACGATTGTTTCATGTACAGAGCCATAACTCAGGCATATCTCAACCAATTTCATTCAAAATTGGTACAAGGACATTGACTTATGTCATACATATGCACGTCAATTTGTTTTGTGATACGATCCAATATGGCCGCCAGGCGGCCATTTTATTACGATTTTTTCATGTACAGAGCCATAACTCAGGCATGTTTCTACAGATTTTATTCAAAGTTGGTACAAGGACATTGACCAATGTCATAGCTATGCACATCAATTTGTTTTGTGATACGATCCAATATGGCCGCCAGGCGGCCATTTTGTTACGATTGTTTCATGTACAGAGCCATAACTCAGGCATATCTCAACCAATTTCATTCAAAATTGATACAAGGACATTGACCTATGTCATACATATGCACATTGATTTGTTTGTGATACGATCCAATATGGCCGCCAGCAGGCGGCCATTTTATTACGATTTTTTCATGTACAGAGCCATAACTCAGGCATGTTTCTACAGATTTTATTCAAAGTTGGTACAAGGACATTGACCAATGTCATAGCTATGCACATCAATTTGTTTTGTGATACGATCCAATATGGCCGCCAGGCGGCCATTTTGTTACGATTGTTTCATGTACAGAGCCATAACTCAGGCATATCTCAACCAATTTCATTCAGAATTGGTACAAGGACATTGACCTATGTCATACATATGCACATTGATTTGTTTTGTGATACGATCCAATATGGCCGCCAGCAGGCGGCCATTTTATTACGATTTTTTCATGTACAGAGTCATAACTCAGGCATGTTTCTACAGATTTTATTCAAAGTTGGTACAAGGACATTGACCAATGTCATAGCTATGCACATCAATTTGTTTTGTGATACGATCCAATATGGCCGCCAGGCGGCCATTTTGTTACGATTGTTTCATGTACAGAGCCATAACTCAGACATATCTCAACCAATTTCATTCAGAATTGGTACAAGGACATTGACCTATGTCATACATATGCACGTCAATTTGTTTTGTGATATGATCCAATATGGCCGCCAGGCGGCCATTTTATTACGATTTTTTCATGTACAGAGCCATAACTCAGGCATGTTTCTACAGATTTTATTCAAAGTTGGTACAAGGACATTGACCAATGACATAGCTATACACATCAATTTGTTTAGTGATACGATCCAATATGGCCGCCATGCGGCCATTTTGTTACGATTTTTTCATGTACAGAGCCATAACTCAGGCATATCTCAACCAATTTTATTCAAACTTGGTACAAGGACATTGACCTATGTCATACATATGCACATTGATTTGTTTTGTGATTCGATCCAATATGGCCACCATGTGGCCATTTTATTACGATTTTTTCATCTCCTGAACTACAACTCAGACATGTATCAAGCGAATTTATTCAAAAGTATTTTATCACAGACCTAATGAAGAGGACTCTATCCTCTCTGAGGACCTGTAATCAAAGCACCCATTAACAAGTGGGGACTGTGTCATCAACGATGACTTGTTATTTTGCATTGCACAACTATCATATTGCGTTCAGCTATTAATTATTCTAGCTTTCGCTTTGTTTTTTGTTGCTTTTTGATTTTGATTTTTAGCTCACATTTGGTATAGCAATTTGAGGTTATCGTATAAGCTGAATCAGTTCATTTGCATCCAAATGGCATGTCTGTATGTATGTACTTATGTATGTATGTATGTATATATGTCTGTCCACGTCAAAAACACCTAAACCGCAGCACCTACTGTCTTAGTATTTGGTGTACAGGTGCACCTAGGGGTGGAGATGTGAATTTGTTCAAATGAACTTGTCAGTGTCAAAACTATGCAAATGAGGGGAAAAAAAGAAAAAACCCTGCAAATTGCTAAAACTCTGTAACTGTTCTTCAGATAGGGTTGAAACTTGGTGTGCAGGTTCCTTTAGGTATTCTAAATTAGGTGTTTAAAATTTGGGATGAAATTTGCATGTTTCTATTTCTGGGGTAATTTTTTCAGTTTTTAATCAAAAAATGTTTTTCTCTGAAACCACTCATTTGATTGCTTTGAAAGTTGGTAAACATGTTCCTCAGGATGACCTCAGTCAAGTTTATACCAAGTGAATTGACATTTTCATATTTGTAATTTTGGGGCAATTTTCCGAATTTTTGGTCAAATTTTTTTTTTATTCAAAAACTACTAATCTTATAGCTTTGATATTTGGTATACAGGTTTTTAAGGTTGATCAAAATCAGTTTTATGAATATCGTGAAGATATCTCAAATTTTGTATTTTTGCTGAGTTTTTCGGTTATTTTTCTCATTTTAAGTAAAAGTTCTTCTTCTCTGAAACCGCTAGCCCAACTGCTATCAAATTTGGATTGAATGTTTGCAAGGGTGTTACCCTTCTTATTATTGAAATTACGACAAAATTGGAAATATTACTGTTTTGGGCAATTTTTGTCATTTTTGGTCAAAACTTTTTCTTTATAAAGCGCCTGGACAGACAGCTTTTAAATTTGATGTCCAGGGATGACAATAGTTAGATATGTGGAAATTGTCCTGAAATATAGAAATTTGTATTTTTAAGACAATTTTGTCATTTTTGGTCAAGAAAACTGGAATAACAACAAGAGTTCAGTCTCTCTAGTTCACAAGTCCAAACGCTATGGTCTCTTTGATTGTTGTGAACGTTGGAGCACAGGTTCAGCTGAGTCCAGTTATTTCAAGGGTGTGGACGTCGTCGTGATGTGTGGTTCAGACGCAGTATCAACTAAGTTATCATTGTAGTCAGGTGTTCGCAAGTCTTCCTCGCTGAAGTTCTTTGCGGTCGGTGTGATGTTGCGTCTATTGCATCTGTATACGCCTCTTGGAGTCTCAACTGTATACGAACGTGGTTCGTCCGTGCGTGAAACAACTCTGCCTGGTTCCCAAGTTTTGTTGATCGGTTCTGCACTCGAACAGGTTGTTGTGGCGTAAGTTCCAGCAGTGGGCGACTATGCTCCCAATGTCTCTTTACAGTGTCTTGGCGGCGCTGTAAGATGTTGCCATGGTGACTAACACCAGTTGGTATCTTGCTCGGTACGTTAGACCTATACATGCATGAATTCAGTAATTCACATGGCGACGGTAGATTATGATTGATTGGCATTGTTTGTAGACATAACATCGCTAGATGTGGGTCTGTGCCAGTGTCTTGGGCTTTAGTAAACACATCCTTCACTGTGCGTACTCGTCTCTCGATGAAGCCTTTGCTTGACGGAAAATGAGGTGATGACGTAATGTGCTCAAATCTGTAATTTCTAGCAAACTCCTTGAACTCTCGACAATCGTATTGTGGGCTGTTATTGGAGTGTAGACATGGCAAATACCATGCTCGTCGAATATTGCTTTCAGGTGATTGATAATCGATCTCGAGCAGAGAGTGTTTAACTTCTGTACCAATGGAAATTTCGAGTACTGATCAATCACTAACAAATAAGTGGATTGTTCCCAGTGAAACAAGTCTGATGACAGCGTATGCCACGGAGTAGTGGCTCTTTGGGCTGTGATGCTTGGTATTTCTGACAGATATAACATTGACGAACTACTTAATCGATGTCATTATACATACCAACCCAGTAGACTACCCATTTAGCGCCTAGTTTGCATTTCTCTACGCCTTGGTGTGCTAAGTGTATTTTCTCTAGCACCATTTTGCGTAGCGACTTAGGTACAACGATTCTGTTGCCTGTGACCACGATTCCATCAGACACTCCTAGCTCCTCCCGAAATGTCCAGTACGGTAGTAGGTGGGCGGGACACTCTGAGCGTGTGTTTGGCCATCCTTTCATGATGACGTTTGGTAGTGCCATGAGCTCGGCAGCGCGTGTAGTTTCTTCACGGAAATGATCAAGTCATGCCAGTGATGCGTTAAAGTGCATTTTGTCATCAAGGCCTCACACAGTTTCTCCCTTCACAGGGTCAACGTGTGACAATGCATCGGCTAGTGACACGCATTTTCTGGTGACATACTTTAGCATGAAGTTGTATGGCTGTGTGCGTAACAGCATCCTAGCGAGTCTTGGGATGACGTTTGGTATGTTTTTCTTTATGATGCTTACCAGTGGTCGGTGATCCGTCTCAATCGTTACACGTCAACCAAAGACGTACTCATGGAAACGTTCTAGGCTGTATACTATGCCTAGAAGTTCTCTCTCTATGTTTGAGTAGCATGTTTCTGTATCAGTCAGTGCTTTACTCGCGAATGCGATCGGGCATTTGTCTTGTATCAGTGCGGCACCTAGCCCCCTGCTGGACGCGTCTACTTGAAGGGTCAGCGGCTTCGTCAGGTTGTAGAATGGGAGGTTGCGTGTAGCACAGATCTCAGATTTGATACGCTTGAATGTGCGGTCATGCTCAGGACCCCATATGAATTCTGAGTCTTGCTTGCAGAGGTCGCGTAGTGGCGCGGTAAGCTCTGCCAAGCAGGGTATGTACATGTTCAGGTAGTTTACAAGTCCGAGAAAACTCTGCAGGTCTTTCACGTCGGTGGGGCAGCTCATTTCTCTGATGGCCTTCATTTTGTCCAGATCGGGTGAAATGCCATTCTCACTGATAATGTGACCGTAGAATAAGATGTTATTACATTGTACCACCAACTTCTTGTCGTTAAAACTTGCGTTCTTGTCTCTTACACTTTGTAATACACGATGAAGTGTAGCGTCGTGATCATGACTGTCTTGGTCCCAACCTGCGGAGACAAGATCATCCGCGATTACGAATACACCTGGTATGTCACAGAATGTCTTGTCCATGTCTCCTTGCAACACATCTTGGGCACATTTTAGTCCCATGGGTAGTCTGGGATAGGAATACCTGCCAAACGGTGTGTTGAACGTAGTCAGTAGAGCTCTTTCATCATCTAGCGGTATATTCCAGTAACCAGAGCGTGCATCAAGAATACTTAAAGGAATAGTCCACCCAAAATGTAATCTGCCTTATACAGGTTTCTATGTATGTCATAAAAGCATTTATCATTACTTTTTGCACAGAAACAGCGATTTGTTGAAGTTATCTATGAAAATAAATATCAAAATCAGGCAATATGGAGACCTTTTTAGCCGACTGTGCGCGGCCATATTGTCTACTTCCTCGCAAAGCATGTTGGGAGGAATGCCCGGATGATGACGTAAAGTTTTCGTGTTTTGGTGCATTTGCTAGGGGGTCTGATCTAGGGAGTCTCATAAATAGCTTATGCCTGCCTGTAAGTATTACGGATGTACGTGGGCGAGATTTCGATAAAGCATTCTGAATTTTTCGAAACCCGAAGTGAAAACACCGCCTCTAAAAATTGTTGCCAGTAAAGATTGCCACTGACATAAGTTTTCAAAATTATAAGTGCAGTGCATGTTTTTACGTATGCTAAGGCCGTTTCCAAGAGAAGGACTTTGTCGGCAATTTGACGATCCACAATCAAATTTGGATTAGGAAAAGACTTCAAGATGATGCTGTACCACAAACTTACACTAGCCCTGGAAAGCAAATGCATTGATGAAAAGAGGACATACAAGGGCGATTGTGGGAGAGACTCTCCATAAAAGAAAAGAGGTTCATGGTTTAAATATTTATGATTTTTCTGAGCCGCCGGAGAGTTTGTTGAGATCATCTTTCTTACAAAAAGTGTACTTATTATTCTTGTTATTTTGATGACATCGCATTGGTATTTAAAACATAATAAAGTTTGCGTGATCAGTTGAAATAAGAAAGTTGTATTTTTGCTCGGGCATGTTTAACCACATCAACGCAACTATAGCATCCACGCATCAAGTCAACGGAAACGATCCATATGTTGAAATGAGTTATTTGGAACCAAGAATAGGTTCAAAAGAGTTCGAGAAAGAAGTAGATGCGTAGATGACAACTTTCATTGATGTCGGAAAATTTTCAGACATAAGTCTTTTCTTCCTCTTAGAAAAAAATAGGCACGTCAAAGTAAACTTTATTATCGGGCATAGATGTTGTAAGTTCAATGTTTCTACGATACCACGGCAGCGAGTCATATTTTTGTGGCGTCGAAAAAAATAATGAGCAATTTTGCCGCTAAATTGTAAATAAAAACAAGAAGCAGTAAGTGAAGTTCGTTACTGCGTTGCTAGTGTGGAATTACAAGGGATTTTCCCCCAATATATTATCACATGAATTTCAATAAATGGTCCCAAATGAACCAACGTTTCATATAAGCACGCTGCACGAGTCGTACGACCATGTTGGATTGTAGTCAAAACGAGGCTCTCTGTTGTGGGGTTTCTAGAAATTTCCATGTAACTACTACGCAAAGATTTCAGTGCATCGTATCGTAATTCAAACACGCCACTCAACCTCAGCAAGCACATAGAATAACATCATTGAGCTAAAGCCTGAAAACTTTAAGTTCCCAAGTGAAAAAACGGAATCAGATACTCAATATATGTGATCAAAAATATTTAACGTTTCTCAGTCAGGCTATTCAGACACCGTTACTCTTGTAGCTTAGAGTAACTGTGATTAAGATTTTTTTTCTCAGAGCTGTTTCTCTCCATATTGCTATACAATAGTACATGACTTTTTAATTTTGCCATCTTCCCGCTCCCGATCTGTCGAAGGGTAGTTTATTTCATTCCCTTTTTCTGTAATTTTTCTCTACGACCAGTCGCGAGGTCGTGGCTGTAACTTTAATGTTGAATTTTTGCCGACATTTTTCTCCAAGACCGGCCGCGAGGTCGTGGCTTTCAGGTTTATTATTTCGGTCGTTTCTCTCCACGACCTGTCGCCCGGACGTTGCTGTAAAGTATTGAATTTTTCCCAAAAGTTTTCCCAATGACTGGTCGTGAAGCCGTAGCTTTCAGATTTTGACCATTCTCAATTATTTTTTTCCAAGACTGCACCAAGTTGACAGCAGCAACGGCTACTCGGATTCGCGATCTCTTCCCATGGCGGTTTCTAATTACCGGTAACTTACGTTTAAAGTTCAATGTGAGTTGTGAGAACAGGAAAATTTTAGTGCGTTTTATGACTGTTCGTTGAAACATAAATAAATTTCATTTAGTACTCCTAGAACATGAAAGTGTGTTTGAAGTTTATTTTGTACCCCGGAGAATATGAAAGTGTGTATGTATAAATGTTGCTTATTAGATGAGGGACACACCATTTAGAGTCGGACAGTTGAGCCGTTTCCGGTCGTCCGCTTTGTCTCTCCTCCCTCCCCATGAGGAACGGTGCTTTGATTTTTTTCTCATTCGTTCATTCTTTTTCTATATGTAACTGAAAACTAGCACTTTGAATTGGCAATTTTCGCTAATCATTCTTTGTTATAAAAAGAGTTAACCGTATTTTAAAACCAGCGTTGCAATGGCTAAACATGCGGAGCAATGTCGTCATACAGTTCTCTTTGGGAGTTTGAAATCCAACATCGTATTTTTCAAGTGATAACAGCAAGCTTGCAATGCTGATCAAAATGTTCTACCAAAAAGTACAACCATTGTGGGTAAGTTAGAGTTCGTTTCGTCACCAGGCGATATCGAAGATGTGTTCAGCCACGGTGGAGGGACCGTGGTTCAGCTCCAAACATGGCCACGTAACGGTGAGCTACCAAAAAAGCCATGCTTGTACAGCTTCCTTGGGTAACTGGTGGAGCCACGTGCCCTTCTTTTACTTCTGAATTTATCGACGTGTCCGTCTTTTCGTCGGAAACACCAAGTTCGAAATCCTGGAGTTCGGAGTCGCTGAATTCCGGTTCAAAGTGAAGGCAAAGTGTATCCATGGGGCAGTAGCTCAATACAAACGTACGGTAGACCAGACCCCCTAGCGATACCCCTAACTTCCTCAACCAAACACGAAAACTTTACGTCATCAAAAGTTAAGCCTCTCTGAGGAATTCCGATAGGTGGCGCTTCCATATCGCGAAAATGGCATCATACACATCAGTTAATAAAACATTAATTTCTAGGATAATAAACAGCACATTTTCATCTTTTCATCATAAATGTTACAATAATAATCTTCTTCAACTTTTAAAGGCAGGTTGTTATTTGGGTGGACTATTCCTTTAACAACTTCGCACCGTGTAGTTGACTGACTATATCGTCAAATGTCAGTGTTGGATAGTGCGATCGTCTGATCGAGAGGTTTAAGTCCTTCAAATCTAAACATACACGAATTTCTCCATTTCTCTTGGTGACACAAACAAAACTGCTAACCAGTCAGTTGGCTGTGTGACTGGCTTGATTATTTCTTTCTCTACAAGTCTATCCAACTCGTTTTTGAGAGCGTCTTGTAGGGCAAACGGCACACATCGCAGAGGGTGTACTACAGGTGGGACGCTCCGTTGATTTCAATGTGATACTTATCCTCGTAGCGACCAATCCCAGAAATACATTGACAGGCGAAGTACTCTTTCTCGCGCGGCGGGGTCTCCTTTCAGTCATGATGATTGTGACGTCATGTCCGACCTTGTATCAGGCTCAAAACTGTCGTAGCAATGTCAATGTTGTAGTGAAAAGTAACCAGCTGAAGTGCATTGCATGTGGGTAAGCCTAGTAATACAGGACCCTCAGATTTACTCACATGAAAAAGGCAGCGTTCAGTCCGCTCACGGTGAGATAGCTTGAGGTAACACGTACCATACGACTCAATGGTATGACCTCCTTAGGCGACTAGCCTGGTGTGTGATGGTTGTAAACCTGGTAATGTTTCTGTGATACCTTGTGTAGGCACAAGCTTGTGATACACTGATGCAGGCATGATATTTCCCTCTGTGCCAGTGTCTATCTTGCATTTGATGACTCTATAGTTCCATGCTCAGATTTGGCAGTAAGAGTAACAAAAGGCTTATTTCTCGCTGTTTTTATCAATCTCTGTCCGCGCCATGTCTGCTTGGAACGTGTGGAAGTAGACAACATCGGCTTTTTAGCTCCGCTGTCAGCGACGCAGAGCTTATCAAATAGGTTGATTTTCCGTCGTCGTCGTCTGTCGTCGTCGTCCGTCAACAATTGCCTTCTCCTCTGAAACCACAAGTCCAATTGCTTTGAAATTGTATATGCAGTTCACTTGGGGTGACCTCACTTAAGTTTGTTCAAATTGTGGTGAAATTTGCATATTTGTATTTTTGGGGCATTTTTTGGTGTTTTTGGTAAAAAATCTTCTTCTCTGAAACCGCTTGTCCGATTGCTTTGAAATTTGATATGCAGTTTACTTAGGGTGACTTTAGTCAGATTTGTTCAAATAGTGGTGAAATTTGTATATTTGTATTTTTAAGGCAATTTTTGTCATTTTTGGTAAAAAAATCTTTAAAAATCTTCTTCTTCAGCAGAATGTGTTGATATTTTGTTGGTAGGTAGGTAGCGTCAATCCTTTGCACAAATGCCAATTCTACACGGATATCTTTCATTTTTTATTTCTAAGATTTTTTTTGGTAATTTTATACCTACAGGAACTAAGAGTATATAATGTGGTCATTTAGTAAGCATTTGATATGGCAAACTGTATTTGATGTTGAAATGCAGTAAAAAAATCATTAGAAAACATAGGTGAGGTGATTTTAGCAGGTTTGGTTTCCAACAAATATATTCCAAAAGTTATTCAATGTTTAAGAGTATCAAAGTTGTAAATAGTTGACACACTTCCTGCCATCTGATCATTGTATATCTCATGCAAAGATGGTCAATATAAAAGGGATCGACCATTTGATATCCTGGGGGGGATCCTGGCAGATTTTGAAAAAAAAATCCAAACAAATATCAATATAAAATCAGCCAGAGAAGGTTTGACGAATAGAAAAGGTGGGATAGTGGTAAAAAACAGAATTTACAATGGATAGGATAAAACAGATAATGTACCTCATCAATCTTCCAGACACCCCACTCCTGATGTCTTTTTGCGTGCAATTAGCCATGCAGTGTATATTAGTTGAAGATGTCCAGTTAGGTAAGGATTTGAAAGGAATAGTCAAGTTCAACACAGTTAAATTTCTTAACTTTATCTCTTGTGTCATCATCCTTGTTTAATTTGTTAAGTTTGTAAGTTGTTCCAGATGTGGATGCACCAGTTGTACTGGAAGAAAACAATGTTTACTTTTCCCTGTACATAGGGTTTCTGAGTTAATGATTATTTGTCAAAATCTCTCCATGTATCTGGTGTATGGGCAGAATGTACATAACATGCAACCGATGTAAACATTGGTTGCATGTTATGTGTTTCAGTCTATGTCAAATATTGTAAATGAAAAATCAAGAGCAGTTTACTGTGTGCTTGTAAAAGATAACAAATTTGTCAATACATAAATAGCCTTGCAGATTGATTGTCTTAAAAATTATCATAGAAGTACAATAGACAAGGAAAAGATACTACTCAAATTGCTGTAACATATTCACCCTGAGAGCCTGCTAGTGCTAGGCCTATATTTAACTATTTGATCATTACATTCAGTTGTTTGTTATATATCTCTATCATTATCCATGTGTCATCACTCTGCGATATCATGTGTCATCACTCTGTGCCTGTCTGTGTATGTCAGTCTGTCTGTATATATGTCCATGTATTTCCCAGCTTATTCGATATGCAAGAGCATGCAGTTCATATGGTGATTTTGTAGAGAGACATGGCCATCTCTCTAACAAACTGTTAAATCACGGTTACACCAGAGCAAGACTTGTCTCTACATTCAAACGCTTTTTTGGCAGGTATCGCAAGCTGGTAGATAGATACAATATCTCTCTTCGACAAATGATCACTGATGGCATCAGTGACATTGACCTCAGTTGGTGACCACTACCTATCTGACTTACATATTGATATATGGCGGGTGCCACATGTGGGGCAGGATGCGCTTACTATTTTCAAAACACCTGACATCACTTCTTGGTCTTTTGGCCAGAGGTCCATATATCTTTCTTTCATGAATTTGACTTTGTTTGTGTACCGTCTATTTACTGTCTGTTCTGTGCTGTTTTGTGTCTATGTTTGCAACTATTGTCTTACAAATTCTGACGTAGTGTTATTGGATTATGGATTGGTATGATTGCGATTATTTTCATAGAATCTTCAGCTTGTTTTGATAACTGTGTGGGAGCAAAGAGTGACATTATCACTATAATTGTTTTGAAACCTAATCGGACAAAAAACCTCTTTTTTGCTGAATTTATAGTTTTAACTGATAAAGAAATGGCGTCATTTGGGATCGATGAGTCATATGTGCAATACAGGTTAAAATCCTGAAATTTCTCTAGTATTGATTTACTATGATACTTAGTAGGTCCATACTTGGAGAGTTCAATTTATGATTTTTTATCATTCCAACAAAACATGAAATCAAGGAACTCTTAAGATGGCCCGTCTTTTGCAAAAGTGCTCAGTTGGTCCTGTTGACCCCTTGTGAAGGTAGTTTTTGTTATGATCCGTTTTTTCTCCTTTATCGATCCAACAGAGGTGTCCAGTACATCCCTATCAATGGTTCAGTCTTCTAAAAAATAAACAATCACATTCATTACAGCAACAGTTCTTTGATGAAAGCACATTTTACTGCCAAACCCAATGTTTTGATTTTGTGTAACTTGCGAGCACCGTGGACGTTGGAAGACTATGCAAGGCTTGGGTTGAGCAGTACACACGAATGTTGAATTGCATGACTTTCAAGTAATGTAGCCTCAGAATCATCACTTTATTCCAAAATGAAGTCCAAATGGACTGAGAGTCGTTAAAAATGATGAACTTGTCTCTGAATTTGTACATCTCTCCAAGGTCATGTCACTCCACGGCAGTCAGAAGATATCATACATATGTCCCATAATAGTGTCATACATACAGTCCCATAATAGTGTACAAAGATAATTAGCAGTGTCATGCATTTTAATTGTTAATTTGCATATTTAATGAACTTTCCTAATGAGTGTGATATGTCTAGAAGTGCTACATCAAATTTTAAATGGCATGGATGTTAATCTTTTGGAAGTGTAATTGCTTGCATAGATACATAGTAGTTCATCAATTTTCATGAAAACTTTTTACTGTTGTTGAGCTCACATTGCTTTAGATTTGAGTGAAGGTTTTTATCAGTGTCATTCAAATCAATAGCTAATTTGCATTTTTAATGAACTTTCCTTATTAGTGGGCTATGTTAGAAATGCACCGTCTAATATGAAGAAATTCAGTACAGATGTTGATCTTTTCAATACTGTAATATTGTGCAAAGACATTAAATAGTATCATGTTAATTGATTGCTTATTTGCATATTTGATGAACTTTCATGATTAGTATGATATGTCCTGAAATGTTGCATGAAATTGGATGATATGTGGTACAGATGTTATCTCCCCATGCAAAGATATGTAGTAGGAACATGTCCATTTACTGCTGATTTGCATATTCAATGAATTTTCTTAATTTAGGCTGATATATCAAGAAATGGTACATCAAAGTTGATGAAACGTGGTACAGATGTTAATCTCACTGTACTGTGATATGATTCATTGACACTTAGCAGTGTTGTTTATGAAATGTGGTACGGGTGATAATCTTTTAATATTTCCTTTCTAAGACCACGTATGATGTACTATGTGCACTTTTATTTTTGGCACTTTAATAATGAACTTTTAAAGCTAACATTAACAGAGGAGAATGTTGAACACAGAGAGCTTTAATATTAAGTTCCCGGGAATATGATATGCACAAGTTTGTATTTGATATACAATATTTTTGTGAGAAAGAAAGACAAACGATTGCAGCCAGTGCAGACGTAATGTTAAATGCAAAGAGATGTCATTTTGAGGCATACTGGTAGACAGTGGTATTGCATGCAAATTCTGAAAACTAAATGTCATTATAAATAGAGAGACCTTCTATAGAATGTTAAAGTTTTTAAAAATGGTTTCCTTTCCTTTCCAGGAACAAAGGGAGTGATGGAAAATTCAGCTTCTGCTGTTTTACTGGTATGTAAGACTTGGAACACAGGAATCCATGAGCTAACTATCATACCAACTCGCATACTGATAAAAAACTTTTGTGAAGGAAGCAAAACATCTGCCTCTCATCTTTATTGTTCTGTGCTTGATGAGAAAATCAATGAAGATCAAATAAAAGATGCAGAAAGTGTCGGCGTTACTTTGATCACAGCAACAAGAAGTAAATGGTCTGATCCAAAAGAAGATAAACCGGGAGTACACTGGCTCCTCAACCATAACATCTATTTTCCAAAATTGAAGAATTTGAAAGATATACAACATGTGGTCAGCTTTACTTCTGAGACAAAGAATGCAGCTGCTGCAGTTCATGAAAGTCTTTTCCCAGACGCGCATCTTCATCTATTGACACTTACAAGGCCAAGTGGAGTGTTGTTTACATTTGATGTTTGGAATAAATATGCATGTGGTCTGACAGGATATCACAGAGCGGTGATCAAGGAATTCTGTGCAAGGAAAGCCAAAGCTGGAGAACATCTCAAAGCTTACTCAACTGTGTTGGATTCTGAAGTTAGTGATGAACAGAAAGAAGATGCAGAGAAATGTGGTGTCACCTTGATTCCTGCTAAATCAGGGCCTGGCGGCTATACAGGAACACAGTTGTCAGGAACAAACAGTTCATTAACCATGCAGATTACCTGAGAAATCTCAAGAATATTGATTATGTTGTTGGCTATGCTCCAAAGACTGGATTTGATGCAGCATACATAAGGAAGGAATTCTTCCCTAACGCAAAACTGGTTTTGATCAATCATGCTTTTGCAGAAAACAACAATATGAAAGAGAGATTTGAACACCTTGAAGATCAAATGTTGGAAATGGCAAGTGAGGCTGACTTACTATTTTCAATAGGACCTTGTATCTATGAATACTTTGAAAATGCATACAGAGCTGATGTGGGCGGAAGGAAGCTGTCAGATATCCCTCATGATGAGATTCTTCCACAGTTGAAAGAAGAATATGTTATTAATGAATTTAAAGTAGATCCAGACATGAAAGCATACAGTATGCTGACTTATGGACAGCTTGATACACAGAGAGCCCTTGAACATTGCAAATCAATGGCAACTTCAATTGAGACCGCAGCAAACAAACAGGCGGGTATTGGTAAAGTCCCTGAATGGAAGATACATGGCGTGTCTGAAAATGTTGACAAGACAACAATGGAGTCTCTCATTAACAAGATGCAAAGCAGCCGTATCAACATAAAACTCTATAAATCATATTCAACGAAAATATTGTTGAGACATCTTCAACAATCCCATCTGTGCATCTCTCCATCATGCTATGAAGATTACAGTTTTGAAGGCTTAGAAGCAATTGCATCTGGCTTACCAACAACAGTCTGTGATGATTCTCACATAGCTTCTTTAATCACAAAATACTTTGAAGAGCATGAAGATTACTGTGTTGTTGAAGCAGAAAAATTGTCATCAAAAATAACTGACAAGCTAAACAAAATCAGCAAAGGTTTTAAGCAGGCAAAATTGCTGAAAAGATCATTAGTTGAGAGTGAAGCTATACAAAAGAGCTTGGCCAACTTCACTGCCATGTTAAAGAGAGATGGAATATTACCAGCACATTCACAAAAATAAATGGTAGGTATTTGGTCCATTTTATTGAGACAGTACTGACATTTTGTTATTTTCAAATCAGAGCTGATTTAATCTTGAAACATTCCCACATAATATTTGGTAATTCAAAATGAAAATTGCAGCATTATTAAAGGTACATGCAGTGTGTTTTTCAGAAATTGTCACTGATATAAATTTGTATGATTGCTGATATGCACAATTTATAAAGACTTCAGAAAGAAGACCATTTAAAGCACTTATACTGGCCATGTCACATGTAATGTATTGACAATTGGGAAACTATAAGATTACTTAGTTTTGAAAAATAAAATTGAAAAGCTAATCCTTAAAGAATATAATTTTTACCATTGTCTCCAGAAGAAACTGTCCAGATGGAAGGTCAAAATGACAAAACTGCAGCACAAACCGATACCATAGACACAGTTGCCAAGCATGCTAAGTCGTCTGAGAGAGATGGAAAGAAATCTAGAAAAAGAGCAGTGGAAGAACATGAAAAGCCGGTAACTCAACAATATGCAGGAGCTGAACAAGTTCACCCTAAGGTACAGAGAATAGAGAGTACCAAGCATGGAACACCATTGGAAGTTGCCCCGGCTAGAAAGCAAAACTCAGGTATAAGACATAGTTTATTCTTTGGTTTCTCACAACCTAAATAATGTGCAAACTAAACCCTGTCAATATGGGCCAAACAGATAATTGACACTGAGAAATTTGGTCAAGCAAATATGAGTGGCTTACGCTGTTTGTGAAGTTGTCTATTCCCATGTATTTTTTTTTCTTGTGTGTCTTTGTTCAATATTGTAGCAGTGTTTTCTCCATGACGAGTGATTCCACAAAACTCCTCATCTGATCAAAATCCCCCAGTAAATAATCTCAACCACGGGGCATGTTGCCCCTCTTCAATGAAGTAGTTATTGTCTCTGATATTTGAGATCATACAGTTGATATTATCCACTGTCTGCAGCCACAATTAAGGGATTCGAGCTTCCTATCTACTGACAAATGTTATAAAGCTGAAAGGACTTAAGACTTTGCCCCCAGATAACAACGTTTTGTTTGAACTGAAACAAAATGTGGATGATTTGTGTAGAGAAAACACTGTCGTACCGGTAGATCCTGGCAGAAGCCTAGAGCAATGGGGGGGGGGGGGGGGGGGCCTCCAATGTTTGGATTTGAACATGTAATTTTCAATATTAGGTTCTTAAAAGTATAGATTTATAGGTATTTCCTGCAAAAGTAATTGTTTCATCATTTTGCAGAAATATACAAGCTCATATTGCATCAGGGTATATTGTTGACAAACAGATATTGCTAACTAAACTAGGATGTAAGTTTAAACTTTGGTAGAATTTTACTTAAGGGACTGGTCAGTTTTTCGGCCGGGGGGGGGGGGGGGGGGGGGCGGTGGATTATTTTTTGCCGACGTCAAAAGTGGCTGACCCCCCCTATTCCAAATTTTTAAAACAGGGTGACCCCCCCCCCCCCGCATGCGACAACTGTAATATGTAATAATATAATACTGTAATATATATATATATATATATATACCTATATATATTATATTTTACATACATTTATATTTTAACTGTCATTCTGTGTTTTAATGAAATTGTTGGCATGTCAGTTGTAAGATAGGAATTTCAAAGTGTCAATCTTAAAGTTTGAATACAGTACATTTTGAATGAGCTGTGAATGTATTTCACACTTTCTATGCTTAACCAGATGTCCTGAACTGTGTTCAGAAATGGATGTCAATCATTAATATCAAACAGGAAAAAGCTGCAGTAAATCAAAAACTTTGATGGGTGTTAAGACTTGCCAGCCATCCAATTAAATCTCCTGAGGAACCATAGAGAGGCATTTTAGCCAAATCTGATGTGTGCAGTCTGAGATGACCTTTTCTTGTAACATTGATATTTGTGCATGTTGCTTTCTCATACTGAATTCTCAAAGAGAGAACAGAAAAGTATCAGGAATTTGTCATGCTTTTCATATGAAATGCAGATTTCATAATAGTACACTTTCATTTAGCAAACATCAAGATATCTCTGGCATATATCTCAGATTTATTAAAGTATGGCCCCGAAGGGCGCGGAGAAAAATATGAAACATCCTGATATCTCTGATATATATGTCTTGTATATTAAAGTAATGCACAGGAAGGGTGTGCTGAAAAATGTTGATATATTAAAGTAATGCACTTGAAGAGCATGCTGAAAAATACTGAACATACATATCTCTGATATATGTATCCCTGATATGTTAAAGTTGGGCATGCTGAAAAATATGTCTGATTATTAAAGTTACGCGCCCGAACGGCGCGCCGAAAAATGCAACTGGATGAAATTTGTGGCTGACACGATGCATTTTAGGCAATGATGAGCCTGTGTCGAAATTCAAAAACACACTGACCCCCCTATTGGGCATTTCAAAAACATGGTGACCCCCCCTATCACCAAAGTCAAAAACAGGGTGACCCCCCCATGAATCCACCGCCCCCAGGCCGAAGAAACTGACCAGTCCCTAAGCGATTTTTATTCAGAATACTGGAAATGTAATAGATAGCTGTAGTACATTTACATTTGTACTGAAGGTTGGCTCAGGAAGCTTTTTTAGAACATGTATGACTGACAAAGGCTCACCATAGCGTGCTAACTTGAAATAAGCAAGCCTATGGCTGTGTTCATTTGCGTACTGCTACACCTATGAGCTTTCCTCGCTAATTTTGATAAATTCTTCGACATCACTGACACACATCAACACATCCTGAAACCAACTGCTCTAATGGTGAATTTCTATGCTCAGACCAGGTCAGTCCTAGGAATAATGAGGCTATTGAGCCTCCAACCTTTTGACTCTCTTATAGATACATAATGCATAACGCTTCCCATGCGTCCAAATATCAAAATAGTATCTTTTCTCAAGCATAACTCATGCCATTTCACGCTCATGTCATGAGGTTTTCTCATAACAGAAGTTCTTACAGGAGCTGCCATACCCACTCTAGCAACCATGGCAGCTACTCCAAGCTTGCACATAATTGATGACGACATCATCGATTGGAGCACAATTCTCTGTATTTATGAAAACTACCTAAGCTGACCATGAAAAAAATCCATTCAAATGCCAATCCCAGTCAACCATTAATCCTCAGACACCTAAAAGTTACCCTTACTAGCTTGGATAAGCTTGTTGACGTTGTCGATCTATACCAGTAATGCCCTAAAACCATGTATTGTTCACCTTTTTAAACGAGACCACTCTCCACTCTATGAATCTGGCATGTATTCAAATATGAAGGCTAATGTGAATACTAAAATATAGTCAAGTGCTTGGTCATGTCTCTTTTATATATCGATCAACAAGTATTGAAAAAGTGATATCAAGGGCAAACCTGTATAGATAAATCTAGTGCATGACTTGGTTTCGAAGTGGACTGTGTAGAGTACACAATTTTATGTTGAACAAGAGCCAGCCTGAGAGACAGTAAAGCATTAAGCTAGAAGAAAGAAAAGATAGAAACACACCTTAATAATATGGAAGACTCAATCGATGATATAAGACAAATGCTGAAGGAAACAAAGAAAAAGTAAAAAAAAACATCGTCTAGACAAAGACATTGCCAGAATGAAAATGGAAATGAAACATCTTGGAAATGCAAAATCAGAGATGGAAGCGGTCAAAACGAAACAATTGCACAAAAGAAGATGAAAAAGAAACACGGGACGAGACAGAACAGAACAAATGACTCTGATAATTGAAAAGATGAGCTTTTCAGACAATTGGAGCGAGTACACCGCTTAGACCAAACTTCACAATGTGTGGCAAGTTCGAAGATCAAGAAGAGATATTGTCAAGAGGAAGAATGTTGCGCGATGCCGATATCTATGTTGAGGAACACATATCTGTAGAGAATTAAGTTTCATCGGAAAGAAACTTTTGGTAAGCCCAAGGAATTGTTAGGTCTGGGCAGGAAGGCATTTCGTAATTTACAAGAAACTTGTAGTTTATGAACATGGCATTCAAGTTATATATATTTATGAAATTACTGATTCTTCTATCAAACAAAATCAGTTAAGATAGGATCGTGACCAAAGTTCAAAGGACCACTTCATTCTTTTAATTTCATGGAATGTGCAAGGTTTATTTAGTAAGTTGTTGTGTACATCTTTTCTCGACTATCTTGTAATCAGCTGTGTTTGTTACATAAAGATATTCTGCCTCATATTATTCTAGATGGTTTCACACATTGCCAAGTGTGTAGAGAAAAGACAGAAAGGGTAGAGTGGGCGGTGGAGTATCTGTTTTTCTCAAAAATTGTGGAGTGCATGCAGGCATGTTCAAATTGAATTCTGATTTACCTGATTCTGTGTTTCTTATGTTAGACTGTAATACATTTGGCTTTCCAACAAATGTGATTGTAGGATTTGGGTTCAAAACAATATTTATCCGCTAGGTGATTGGGTACCGTACGTTGTGAGTTTGAACCTGATTGAAACCATCGTATTCTCTACCCTTGGTTGATAGTTCTGCTGGTGGACAGAATTGTCCCGAGGCTGTCTTCCGCCCAGTTTAAGTGATGTATTCAGTGCTTTGCTTTGATAAAGTTTTTGTGTGATGTATGATATAGTGTGTGTATGAGCGTGAGTGCTTCACGCACTCTACAGCGTGTGGAGAGGGTGCAGTCAGAATTGTAACAACTCAGCTCGGTTATTAAAGCAGTCTTTTTGATATTGGGGATTTGGCCGAGCGGTTTTGTCTGTGGCTTCTCCGCTAGGTGATTGGGTACCATTTGTTGTGAGTTCAAACCCGATTGAAACCATCGTATTATCAAAGAAAAACAGAATTGACCTACTTGACCAACAGATTGTAGATTTCAACGTGAAATATCGGTATTGTTATTTGCTACTTATGAGTGATTTTAATGCCTGAACTGCACAAGATTATCACTATTGACTTTTTCACTTGCACATACATTACTACATACAGATAATTATGAGGTGGATATTTGGACATACAACACAAATCAAAAGATTCAGTTATTAAATCTTTTGGTAGATGGCTATTGGAATTGTGTTGGGATCACTGGGTTTACTTTCTGAATGGTAGATTGGGAAGAGACCTTGAATATATATCTTGTATTGCAAATAGACCACAGGGCAAGTGTAGTAGATTGTTTCATTGGTTATTGAACACTTTTTACTGACATATCTTAGTTCAATTTTGAAGATGAGTGATTCTGATCATTTTCCTTAGTGTGTACCATAAAAATCTGACTGTTTTGTCCTCTAGTAAAATATCATGGTCACAGGTAACTGATTCTGATCTTTAAAAATACTCTCACTTTAAATGAGACAAAGAAAAACCTTGTAATTTCAATGCATATATTGCTTCAAATGAGGGTGAAGAGCGTGTAGAACGGTACTTGAATGGGATAGGCAAAATGTAAATGATTTGATTAGGGGAATATATTATTGTTATAATGGGCTGCCACTGATAACTAGAAGATGGTATATAAAAAGAGAGACAAAATCAGTTGGATGCAGACAAAATGGTTTAATAAAGACTGTGAAATTGCAAAGAAAGAAATGTACAAATCACTTAGAAATACCAGAACATCAAATGACATAAATAGTCTGAGCATGTACAAAGATTGAAATTATTTTTAGCTCATATTTGGTATGCGTATAAATACCAAAAATAGCTTATATGGTGAGTCGGTGGCATCTGTATGTTTCTGTGTATGTCTCTATGTATGTATGTGTGGATGTATGTCCGTCCGATGCAAAGACTCCAAAACTGCTGCACCTACCATCTTAGTATTTGGTGTACAGGTACATCGAGGGTTTTAGATGTGACGTTGTTCAAATGAACACGTCAGTGTCAAAAATATGCAAATGAGGTAAGACAAAGGGGAAATCCTACAAATCTGCGGGAGTGGTGGTATTTACGGAAACGGCGTACACATCTGAGTCAGAGTTTTATGACCTATGACCTATTTGTATGCAGTGTACCTATTACAGGGTTGGTACGCTCCTGGAAAGTCCTGGAAATCCTGGAATTTAAAACCACTCCTGGAAACCCCTGGAAACTCCTGGAAAATTAAAATTTACTCCTGGAAACTCCTGAAAATCATTAGTTTTACGATCGCACACGGTCGAGAACAGCCAGATCTTAAAGGCGAACATCAAACAGTATAATTGTCGAACGTCAAAATCATAAAATGCGAAAAGATGTTTTGGGACAGGTGTGGAGCCCTCCTGAGACAAAATTTGGAGAGCGTAGTACTGTTTCTTATAATGTCGTAAAGGGGTACCCTCGCATTAGCGTGGGCGAGACCATGTTGTGTATTCCATTATCCACGGTTTTGCACGCACATACAGTAATATTGAAGTAGGCATGAGTTGCTTATGGAGGGACCCTGTTGAAATTTAAAGCTTGTTCGGGTCATCAGTCACAGCAATGCCTCCTTGAGAGTGTTTGTTCAGCGACCATTGGTTGAAACAGCCGGAGTACATAGGATGGCTGGAGCGGGCACAACATAAACCCCCGGCAAGATGCAAACTTTGTGAAAAGACTTCGATGTATGTAAACGCCTAGCCCTGCATATGATGCTCCGTGTTCCCGTGGCTCGCCATTCGGTACATCCATGCGAGACATCGCTGGCCCTTGGGCCCTTGACCGTGCATCATCAGCAAACTACTGGTTTTGGATGTCATGCGAACAGTTCTTTTTTACAGTCTGTGAGCGGTTGAGTGATTTGGGTAGGCATAGATTGGAATCGAGTTGATTTCGGCCGAAAGTAGTTAGAAAAGTAGTTTTTTGCGTGCGGTCCAAATTGGGACCGCATGTCTATGGACCTTAGCAGGGCTGTAGTGGGAGGCCATATAACGCCGGGAACACACAGCATCGTACGCGGGGCTATGAAAAGCCATGCTAAAGGAGCAAAACATCGAGCTCTGGTAGGAAAAAACAGGATCAAGTAAATAAAAAATTAATGATAACTTTGCCCGATCTTCATCAAATGTAAAGTCATTGACTAATTCTAAGCCTTCCCCGAGTTTATCTTTCCCAACACCACACTCGCAACTCGCAACATGTCTCAGTCGTCAGCGATGTTATTCAAGATGTCGTCACCGTCAAAACCTGTCAACTCGTCATTGACTACATTTGTCATCAAACTGATGTTTTATGGGCTGAAGTTTCGTGGACAATGAAAACTTTTAAAAAATTAGTGTACGATGCTTATTAAATTGCAATCTTTATCGTGCAACACTCCTGGAAAATGGCATTTTTCAACCACAAATACTCCTGGAAAATGGCAAAAAAAACTTCTGGAAGGTCCTGGAATGTTATTTGATTTACTTGAAGTGTATGAACCCTGCTATTATGTGTAGGAGTGGTGGCAGTGACTGAAATAGGCTACTCCACTGACCTTGAGTCATTTCCTGTCATTGTTCATGAACTGATACATATTGGCAGACCTGCTGAAACCATGAAGGACTGTGTTGAATCATTCTTCTGCTAAGCTTGTTCCTAAAGTTGACCTCCAGTACCAAAAGTTTCAGACCTTATTAGGGGCCCAAGCCTACCGGCTGGGCCCCTATTGGTTTTATAGGAATTCAACTTTCTTCTTCTTCTTCTACTTCTTCTTCTTCCGCTCTTTTTTTGTCGACCTAGAACTCAAACACCACTTACCGCAAACTTCTAAAACTTGCAGGGCTAATAGGTACCTATGAGATCTCGTGCACCTGGGTATACAAATTTCGATTGGTCACGTGACCTGGCGGCCATATTGGATTTTCCAAAAACCTAAAAATGGCTTCTTCAGAAGACCAAGGGTCTAGTAGATTTTGAAATTTTTTGTATAGCAAGCATGGCCTAAGGTCTTCAGAATTTGCTAATAAAATCGCATGCGGTCACGTGACCTTGGCCGCCATATTGGATTTTTGAAAAATACCCATTTAATCTTTAAAAATCTTCTTCTCCAGAACCAAAACACCGATTGGACTGAAATTTCACATGTAACATCTTTAGTGTGATCTCTTTCAAGTTTGCATAAGGCGTTTTGATCGGTCACGTGGTTTGGCTGCCATATTGGATTTTGAGAAAATCGTGATTTAATCTTCAAAAATCTTCTTCTCAAGAACCAACACCCTGATTCAACTGAAATTTGACATGTAACATCTTTAGTGTGATCTCTTTCAAGTTTGCGAAAAGCGTTTGATCGGTCACGTGGTCTGGCCGCCATATTGGATTTTGCGAAAATCGTTATTTAATCTTTAAAAATCTTCTTCTCCAGAACCAAAACACTGATTCGACTGAAATTTCACATGTAACATCTTAAGTGTGATCTCTTTCAAGTTTGCGAAAGGCGTTTTGATCGGTCACTTGGTTTGGCCGCCATATTGGATTTTGAGAAAATCGTGATTTAATCTTCAAAAATCTTCTTCTCCAGAACCAACACCCCGATTTGACTGAAATTTGACATGTAACATCTTAAGTATTCTCTCTTTCAAGTTTGCGAAAATCGTTTTGATCGGTCAACTGGTCTGGCCGCCATATTCGATTTTTGCGAAAATCATTATTTAATCTTTAAAAATCTTCTTCTGCAGAACCAACACACCGATTCAACTGAATTTTGACATGTAACATCTTAAGTGTGATCTCTTACAAGTTTGTGAAAGGCATTTTGATCGGTCACGTGGTTTGGCCGCCATATTGGATTTTACGTAAAACATGCAATTCCCACTGACACATACAGTAACTATGAGATGATGTTCAAAATCATACTTTTGCAAGATCGAATTTTGCACATAATATCATTAGTGCAAGATCTTTCAACCATGTTATCCGCTTGGGCCCCGCCAACGCTGCTTGCAGCTTTAATTTTTCTATTATTCTTGTTTTTCTGGTTTAAATATTTCTTGATGGACCTATTCAAACCAAAGATGAGCACACTGTCCTTACGGTTGTTTTCGCTCCCATATATGCATGTATATATGCAAATGGGAGGTATTCTTCTAAGGTGTCAAAATGGCTTACGTATGTATGTATGTATGTATGTATGTATGTACGTATGTATGTATGTATGTATGTACATACGTACGGATCAAAAACTCCTAAACCGCAATGGCTGCCATCTTAGTATTTGGTGTACTGGTGCACCTGGGGATGGAGATGTGAATTAGTTTAAATGAAGATGTCAGTGCCAAAAATATACAAATGAGGGGAAAAAAGGAAAATCCTGCAAATGGCTAAAACTCAGTAAGCATTGGTCAGATTGGGTTTTAAACTTAGTATGCAGATTCCTTTAGGTATTCTAAAGTATATATGCAGAAATTAGGGTGAAATTTGCATGTTTTTATTTGTTGCAGCGACATCTGTCTGTCTGTCTGTCTGTGTGTCTGTCTGTCTGTCTGTGTACTCAATATCTCAAAAACGGCTCATCAGATCAGAATCAAATCTGGTACGTAGGTTCAGTTTGCAAATGGCAAAAACTGATTAGTTTTGGGTGGATGTGGTTTGCTTACTTTTTGCTCATTTACATAATTAATGATTTTAGAAAAAACGCATATATATTGACAACGACTGCACAAAATTTGATGAAATTCACTACAAATGTTGATCACACCAAGATATATCAGCTGTGAAAGGTATGAAGGGGTGACATAAAGATAATGGATAATTTGCATATTTAAAGCCCCAGTATTTGTAACTTTTAACAATTTTTTCATATTTTTGATTAAAATGACATCCTCAGTGTGTGAAAGTAGACCATAATTAATACTGCATCGCATAGTTTGCATGCCCAGCCCGCCTCACGATTAACAGTAAAAGGAGTGAAAAATGACTTCTTGTCCGGACCAGAAGTCAGCTTTGTTGACACACGAAACAAAACAAATCACACCAACGCGCATGCTCAACCACATCTACGCAAGTTTTACTGTAGCGTCTGTAGAAACTTTCACGCTCTTCGAAAAGGTCTGGTCCATCGAAACTGGAGACTCAGCTAAACACGCGCGAAAGTTGGGTGAAATACCAGAAAGATATAAATGTGTAAGGGGCTTGTGTTTACAGATTGTTCCGACTATAATGAGCCGTGCAAACAAATGTCTTGAACAGCTAAACTAAGGACGGAGGCAGTCGATTGTAAGCTTCATGCAAGGCATTGCACGTTGTGACTGACGGTACGGAGATCAAGTTTGCTGAATGAATTGAGAGAGAAAACATATATGCCCCAAATTTGCATGGACAATGCCCGGGACAATTTAATACACGCAGCTCGATGAGAAAGTTGTTCACATAAACCTAAATGAAGTCATCAATACAAAACTTTTAAACATCACTAGTTCTGAAAATTTATGATCAATGGTTCTGACCTATGGATTTTACACTGCGGCGTTTTTTTGTGTGTTTGGCCGGCTACTAGTCCTGTAAGGCTGTACTACATGGAGGTAGTAGACTGAACAAGTGCAGCGGGGCCGGGCCGAGATTGGCGTGGGGCCTGCAGCAAGGTAAAGTTGACAGCGTCCATTGCAGAATGCCCGCGTGTTATCCTTTCGCGTTTGGGAGGAAATTTACCGCTGTATTCAGAATGCCTTTTTACCAGTATAAAAGCTCAAAAACTGATGCATCAAGAGCCAAGAGTCTGTAAATTTCTTAGCAGAAGTTCCATTGTTTTTTTCTAAATTTTCGCTGAGATACAGCCGCAGCCGTGCGTATAGTGGTCCCGATCGTTCTAACTCGGGCGTTCACAGCTGTTTAGGGAGCCGTCATTATTTACGACCTGGGGGTCGGAGGAATTACATTAGAAACTCCGAAATTTTGAGTCACACCCCAGCCAACCATGATGACTTTGAGTAACCCCCTCTCTAACAGAAATTTTGGCTTACCTGAGCCCATGTTACAATATGTAGATATAAAAGCTCAACTAATAACCAGTCTCCGACCATATTGTTAAATTTGGATGGGTAGCATGTCATTATGGTGTGGTTAAATGTCCAAATGGTTGTTGAACTCAAGTCAATTAAAATATACATTTCTATGATAATATAAAGGATGAATTCACAACAGTTCAGTTTTGTCCTAGATCCTGTGCACTTATAGTGATATCTGTCGAGAACATTTCTCCATGACCCAGCCTCTCCTTTCACCTCTGGTAACGACTGTAGAAAACTACTGTGTGACATCATCATCACCACTGTCGATCCTCATCTTTACTGTCGCTGGTGCCATTGAGTACATGAACAACGATATCATTCTCATCGTCACTATCTTCTCTTTCATTATAAGTATTGCTAGTAGTAGCCGCTACTTGTAGTTTTTTGCCTTGCTTCATTAGTTGATATTTATTTATTCTGTTAAAGTATTTACTTTCTTTTTATTTAATATGTATCAGAGTAAAATATTTATTATCAACCAATCATTATGTCATTGAGGACAGAGTAAGACAGAGAAAAAAACATTTTGAGCACCCCCTTATAGCTTTCAATTATTCTCCCAATCCTCCGTTCGTTACGCTCATTTTCAATAGCTGTTTCCCTTTGACCTCCGGGTGAACGCAGCCATTCAAAGTTACCTATGACCTATGACCTGAATAAATAAAACAGACGCGCAGTGCCCTCTGGGAAAACCCCTAACAGACGCCATCTTTTCTCAACGGCTTTGTACGGGTGGACGCAGTAGCCTAAGCTCCCGTAATTGCGGTGAGTATTTTTTGTCTTTGTAGCGTGATTTTTGTCGCTACTTGCTTTCCAAGTTTTCGCTGCAGTGTCCCTTTATTTTGTTCTTGTTTTTCGTTTCGATTTCTTGGAAATTTTTCTCGTATTGCCATGTTGCTCTGTACATGTTTGCAGTGTACATGTGTAACGCACATGGCGTGACGCAACTCATGGTCGTGTTCTAGCTTTCTGTTGAAGGTGTGCGTTGCGTTTCTTGCTCGTCCTCCGTTTGGTAGGTACGTGTCTATGTTTGTTTTTTCTCTGCGTTTATCCTTTCAGGCATTATGAGCACGGGAATTCAGGACGAGGTTGACAATGATATACCAGCGGTTCTGTCGGCATGTGATGATCCGCCTCCTGCTGTATCGACCCACCAACTGTGTCAAGTCCTCTCCACACTAGTCCAGTCCGTACAAGAACTAAAGGCTATTCAAGCCAATTTAGTAGTAAGTCCCCTCTGGGTGGACATGTACATGGAGCTGAGGGGAGTGTACCTCTGGTTACACAGCCTGCCAACGATCAAAGTCTCTTAGGAGAGATGAATGCGCTGAAGAAAGGCCAGTCTCTCCACGTGATACAGATGAAGTCTCCTCTACGGATGATGTGCATACTATTAGAAGGCAGAAGCATGGCAAGTCTGCTATAAAAGGTCAGAAGAAAAAGAAGACAAAGAAATCTAAATCAGAGGAGTCTTCTTCTGACTCTGAGTGCGGGTTTGATAATCCCCATAATAAAGATGGTGGCGTCTGCCTATCAAAGTCAGTTAAAGTATGGTTTCAGCAACAGCGTACCTATACAGTATCAAGTGAGTATAAAAAGGAAATGCAACAACGTTATGCAATTTCTCAGGATCAGGAGAGTTTGCTGACTCCCCCCAAGATACCTGAACATTTTGCAACACAATGGAAGAAACTACCCAGTACGAAGAATTTTGTTTCTCATGATAACAATTTTGTCAAGGCTTCTGAGGCTTTGCTTTTTACTCAGTTGCCTCTGTTGGAGATTTTGCAAGCTCACCATGAGGGTGTTACATTGGATTTCGATCAAATCCTCCCAGCTATTCAACACAGTGTGTCTTTATTTGGCAGTGCTTTTCATGGCTTACAGATTGCCAGACAGAAGGTATTCAATGATGTGTTACCCCCAGCTTATGTATCAATGAAGAACCTGGAGCCTACAGGAGGTACTCTATATGGTGATGAGCCTATTTCTGAAGCCAAGAAAGCCAAGCAAGCCCACAAGGTAGCAAAGGAAGTAGCACAGTCCTCGACTAGTAGTGGTGGCTATCAACGCAAGCGCAATTACTCACGCCAGTATAATACAAAGTATGGTAAACCCTACCAGCGCCAGCAGTACAACCAGCAGTACAGCTATAGAGGCAAGTATTATCGGGATTATGGAAAAAAGGAGAAGTTTTCGAGTGCCTCTACTGATAATTCCTTTCGTAACAAAAAAGAATGACTACAGTACCGTTCAAGTGGGAGGCCGGCTCAGACATTTCTTTCACCATTGGCAGTCACTTACTTCAGATCCTTGGATACTAGAAACAGTGCAGGGTTATCATTTAGAACTTACAATGGCTCCTTTCCAGGCTCGTCAGTCTGTCACCAGGGTTCCACAGTTTCAGGAACAGTTGATCGATGTGGAAGTTCAGTCACTTCTGTCAAAGGGTGCAGTGACAATAGTGACCCCTGTACCGGACCAGTTTGTTTCTACAGTGTTCCTCGTATCCAAGGCAACAGGCGGCTGGCGTCCTGTCTTCAACCTCAAGCCCCTGAACAAGTTCATTCGCTATCAACATTTCAAAATGGAAGGGGTGCAGCATGTCAAAGCCCTCCTTCGCAAGAACGACTTCATGGCAACAATAGACCTGAAGGACGAATACTTTACAGTTCCAATATTCATAGGTCATCGCAAATACCTACGCTTCATCTGGAAGGAAACTCTTTACGAATTCGCAGTCCTCCCATTCGGAATTGCAAGTGCTCCAAGGGTATTTACCAAACTCCTCAAGCCAGTGGTGTCTTTCCTGCGTCGTCAGGGCATAAGGTGTGTGATCTACATAGACGACATGCTCATCATGGGCGAGACGTACAACATTTGCAAAGAAAATGTCAAAAGAGCCATAGATGTCCTGCAAGGGCTAGGTTTTCTCATCAATTGGGAGAAATCAAAGATTGTTCCACAACAACGAGTCCAGTTCTTGGGCCTGATTTTCGACTCTTTACAGATGGCCATCATGCTTCCAGAACACAAACTGTCTCAGTTACGGGCCGATTGCACAGCTCTCCTCCATCTCAATCGAGTATCAGTCAGACAACTGGCACAGTGCCTGGGTCGGATGACAGCCAGTTTAGATGCCATAACGACTGCGCCACTTCACTATCGATCACTCCAGAAAGACCAAATTACGGGTCTGACAGTAGCAAATTCATACGATACAGTGGTGGATTTATCCAACGAAGCGAAAGCAGAGCTTCAGTGGTGGGTGGAGTGTCTAGATGCTTGGAACGGAAAGAGTATCCTCCCTCACCAACCAGATACTATCATTCAGACGGATGCATCAATGATAGGCTGGGGTGCAGTTTGCAACAACAACACAGCCCAAGGACGGTGGAATCTGGACGAAAGGCAATTACATATAAATCTGTTGGAGTTACTTGCAGCCTTTATGGGTTTGAGAAGCTTGGCCAGTCATCACAAGGACACATGCATAGAGATTCAGACCGACAACTCTACAACAGTGGCGTACATCAACCGCTGCGGGGGAACCCACTCATGGTCTCTGAATCAGATAGCAATGGATATGTGGAAATGGTGCCTGTCAAGAAACATTCTCTTGACAGCGACTCACAGGCCAGGTTTCAGCAACCAGGAGGCAGATCACTTGTCCCGCCAGTTCAAGGAAAACTTGGAATGGCAGTTACAGCCAGCACTTCTGCAGACCGCCCTGAGCCAGTTTGGTCTGTCGCCTCAAGTGGACCTGTTTGCTACACGTCTCAACAGACAGTCCCAGCATTATGTGGTGTGGAAACCAGATCCAATGACATTGGAGATCAATGTGTTCACAATACCTTGGATCAATCTGAACGGGTATGCATTCCCCCCTTTCTGCCTAATTCCGAAAATCCTCCATAAAGTTCGTCTGGATCGTGCACGGGTCGTGTTAGTGGCACCAACTTGGACAGCCCAACCATGGTATCCGGAGTTACTGTCACTACTGAGGGCGCCACCACTGTTACTGCCTCGGTGTCGACACCTGCTGATGAACTCGGTGACAGGAGAGAGTCATCCATTGGAAGGACAAATATGTCTAGCCGTATGGCAGCTCTCAGGAGTACCCTCAGAGCCAGAGGCGTTTCAGAGCGCGTGTCCAGAGTGGTCTTACAATCCCTACGAAGAGGGTCAGCTAAACAGTACGAGTCAGCATGGCGTCGCTGGAGTAATTGGTGTGAGTTGCAAGAGGAGAATCCTATTTCAGCACCTGTGCCGATAGTACTAGACTTCTTGGTTGACTTATATGACAGTAAGCTTCAATATCGCACTTTGAACGTGTATCGATCAACCATCTCGTCTGTACACCTACCAGTTGACGGTTATCGCCTTGGAAACCATCCGCTTGTGGTACAGTTTATGAGGGGAGTTTTTGTTTCTCGCCCTCCTAAGCCTAAGTATACCTGTGTTTGGAATGTTAGGCAAGTGTTGGACCATCTGCGTAATATGTCACCAGCCAAAGTTTTGTCTCTGAAGTTATTGACACTCAAGACTTATGTTAATTGCTCTTTCTACAGCTGGCCGCTGTTCTGATATTGCTAATCTACAGATAGGTAAGATTTCTGTGGTTAAAGGTTTCGCCATTCTTCTGCCGAGTGGTCTTGCCAAGACGGACAGACCTTCTAAGACTAGAAAGACTTTATCTTTACCAGCCTTCAAGAAAGATAGGCGTATTTGTGTTGTGTATTATTTGTTTACTTATTTGGAGCGTGTGAAGAACATACGCAAGTCAAAGTCTCAGCTTTTTGTTAGTTATGCTACAGGTAAGCCGGTGAAACCAGCTACAATTGGTCGGTGGTTGCAAGCAGTCCTCCAGCAAGCAGGCATTGAGAAGGACTTTACTGCCCATTCTACGCGAGCTGCCGTTACAAGTGCTCTACACTTTAAGGGTGCTTCCCTGTCTCAGATTATGGAATTAGCTAATTGGTCATCAGCTCGCACTTTTGCCAAGCATTACAGCTGTGATGTTTCTCCTGGTCATGTTAATGTCATTGATGCTGTCGTTCATTAGGTAGTCTACCTGTGGTGCTTCCAAGTCAGCTATTGAAAATGAGCGTAACGATCGGAGGATGGGAGAATAAATATAAATTATACCAGCTTACCGTGCAGGATAATTGTAGTTATTCTTCCAATCCGGAGTGAATGGAGCGAATTGAAATAGCTCCCTCCCTCCCCCCCGTAAGTTTATTGCTCTACTACCTTACTTTCAAAGATGGCGTCTGTTAGGGGTTTTCCCAGAGGGCACTGCGCGTCTGTTTTATTTATTCAGGTCATAGGTCATAGGTAACTTTGAATGGCTGCGTACACCCGGAGGTCAAAGGGAAACAGCTATTTCAATTCGCTCCACTCACTCCGGATTGGAAGAATAACTACAATTATCCTGCATGGTAAGCTGGTATAATTTATATTTTTTGAATGACCCCCAGGTCGTAAATACTGACGGTTCCCTTAGTTGCTGCCAAAGGCCATCGCGTTCACTGCACTCGACAGCCTACCATACATTGCCAAACTATGTTGCTTCGATTTCGCAATCACCTTGCCGCTAAAGCAACAATCAGCTGAAATTTATTACTTCAAGTTACTCAATTTTGATAGCTATTTGCCTACAGAAGTGAGCCAAGTGTATATAGTGTCGTCTTGATTTTACATCGGTACCCGGAGTTCTGAGTGACCAACTGCAGGGTGCGCATCGGTGCACTGCCGACTGCAGTTTGAATAATCTGTATATAACGCACACTGTACCAGAATAGAATGTCAGCCTCCTCTGCCAAAGTTCTGTATCCTCTGAAACACAGTAGCAGTACGTATTTGAACAGAGAAGAACAAAATAAAACCATTTGCAGGTCATTCAGCCGGCGACCATGGGCGATTACCCGGGCAGTGGCGTGGCATGGCAAGGCCCCAGGAATGTTGCAGGCTCGATGATGTCATCAGTATCGGTGTTCTCGGTCACGTGCACAGCCTACAAGTTGTCAACAAACCCGCGCAGCAATCCAACTCGATCGGGCAATATTTAGCGTTTGTATGTCACTACAGGAGCACAAATTTGGCTTATTTCTTTACTGAACAACATTTCACGATGGATGTAAGAGAATAACATGTAATTTCGAACATAAAAAAGGTTAAAAGTTACAAATACTGGGGCTTTAATGAACTTTCCTCATTAGGGATATATATCTGATATCAAAATTGACAAAACTTGGTATGTATATTGAAGATACTATGATTTAACATTACTGAAAGTCATTAGGCATTTTTACTTCATCAAACTCTTAATTTGCATATTTAATGAACTTTTGAAATTAGGGATATTATTTGAATTGACTTGACCAAATTGATGAAACTTGCTATGTACATCAAAGATACTATGATCTAACATTTTTGAAAGTCATTAAGCATTTTTACTTCAGCCAAATACTTTTTTGCATATTTAATAAACTTTCCTAATTAGATATATATATCCGAATTGACTTGACAAAGTTGATGAAACTTGCTATGTCAGCTTACATTGAAGATACTTAAGCAATAAAGCACACCCAGCGACGGTATACCACGAGATTTTGACCAGTTCACGACATATATGCACGAACGATAGCGAGTGCATATATGAAGTGAACTGGTCAAAATCGAGTGGTATACCGTCGCTGGGTGTGATTTATTGCTATTATATCATAACAGTATATTGAAACTCTGGCGTGGAACGTCAAAAACGGATTTTTGCTCAAGCTGAGAGCACGCGCGTATGTCAGCCGTGGTATATCACCAATATACCACGGTTCTTTTCGCGTCTCGACCAATCGGATCGCTGTATTTGGGCCATCAATATCCTCGTATGATATAATATGATATAACATTATTGAAAATCATTAAGCAGTTTTACTTCAGCCAATTCCCTATTCACATATTTAATGAACTTCACTAATTAGGGATATATATCTGAATTGACTCGACTGAGGTTGATGAATCTTGCTACATATATTGAAGATACTATAAACAACATTATTGAAAGTCATTAAACTTTTTTACTTCAGCCAATTCCTAATTTGCATATTTAATGAACTTTCCTAATTAGGGATATTTATCTGTATTGACTAGACCAAATTTGACGAAACTTGCTATGTACATTAAAGATACTATGATACAACATTAAAAGTCATTGTGAATTTTTACTTTAGCAAATTCCTTATTTGCAAATTTTATGAACTTTCCTAATTAAGGATATTTATTGGTCTAGTCAAGACGAATTGCTTTGTACATTAAAGATATTATGGTACGAGATTATTGAAAGTCATTTAACATTTTTACTTCAGCCAATTCCTAATTTGCATTTTAATGACAACATTTCAGTAAATTTCTAATATGCATATTTTAATGAACTTTCCTGACTGGGAATATATACTTGGCTTTAGAATCAATCTGTGGTGAATATTATTAATTAGTTGATCATAACACTTTCAATGAAGTTGCAAACATGTGGCGAAGGTTCAAATTTACACACAACTGCAATATATAATGAAACACGTGAGCATGTTCAGTTAATATCTGGTTAGGGAATTTTTTTCCGTTTTGGTCAAAAAATCTTATTCTCTGAAATCACTCGTCTGATTGCTCTGAAGGTCAATATTCATCAGTCCTGGTAATGTCCATATAGAGGATACTATTATCTATTGGCAACGTCATGAATAATTAACCATGGAAACCTAAGCTCGTAGGTTGCAACGAGTTCGGAACTTTTCAGCTAGATTTCACCCTTTATTTTTAGCACTTTGTAGTTTTTAGATGTTGACGTTCAGTACAGTCAAGATGGTGACCGACACAGGTGTTAGTACATCAAAAATTTCTTTTTTGGATGATTTTCCTGGCCAGGTACTGCTCCTAGAAATCAGGATTTGACCCTTATAAATTTACATTAAGTTATTTGTCGCCAAATTGGTCAAATTTTAATTTAACCTTGCCATATGGAGAATGTTTCAAGCTTTACAAAGATGGCTCAACTGTTCTTGTCGATCATTGGAGCACGATGGAACGCAATTTTTTCAATCATCATGCTTTTCCGGTACAATTGACCCTTCGCTCAGAAAAACGCGCGCCGGATCAATGGCCAAGAAGTTAACCAAAAGCTGGAAATTTGAACAAAAAACATCCAATAACTCTTTGTCGAACAAGGTCAAGGGGAAAGAAACTCAGAAAAATATTACTTAAGAAATCCTTACAATTTTTAGCAAATTGACTCAGGCTGAGGCACTTCCGGGTAGCCAACAGTCTCACTCGGTGGATTTGTCAGATCAGATCGTGATTTCAGCGACACATTTCAAAGCGAACCAACGTAACCTTTAACCTTCATAACATATACAGTATGTGATTGGTTCTTGCCCTAACCTCTTTATATATACGATACGCCATTGGCTCTTCCCAACTATCCTCTATATGGACATTACCCGGCCTGTTCATTTTCCCCAGGATGATCTCAGTCAAGTTAGTACAAATTGTATTGATATTGTCATATTTGTAATTTTGGGCAATTTTCCCAATTTTTGGTCAAATTTTTTTTATTCAAAAACTACTGATCTGATAGCGTTGACATTTGGTTAAGTTGAAACTGGGAATTTTTTTATTTTTGGGACAATTTTTGCCTTTGTTTGGTCATTTTTCTTTCTCCTAAAACTACTGATCTGGTAGCTGTGATATTTAATGTACAGGTTCCAAGGGTTTATGTAAATACTATATATTGAAATTATGATGAAATCTGCAATTTTGTATTTTGGGGGCAATTTTTCTCATTTTTGGTAAAAGAATTTGTTTCTCAAAATGTACCAGTCTGATTGCTGTGATATTTAGTAAACAGGTTCTTAGGGTTTTTGTTAATATGATATATTGAAATTAGGTTGAAATCTGGAATTTTGAATTTTGGGGGCAACTTTGCAAAACTGTCAATTTTATTGGATATCTTTCATTTGTATTTTAAGATTTTTTTTTTGTAATTTTATACCTACTGGAACTAAGAGTATATAATGTGGTGATTTAGTAAGCAGTTGATATGGTAAAGTGTAGAGGATGTTGAAATGTGGTAAAAAATCATTAGGAAACATAGCTGAGGTGATTTTAGCAGGTTTGGTTTCCAACAAATATATTCCAAAATATTTTCAATGTTTAAGAGTATCAAGGCTGTAAATAGTTGACACACTTCCTGCCATCTGGTCATCGTATATCTCATGCAAACATGGACGATTGCTATGAAAGGTGGTACCCATATTCCTCGGATGACCTCTGTCAAGTTTGTCAAATATATAGTGATTGTTTGTATTTGTAATTTTTTGGCTATTTTCCCAATTTTTATGCCAAAATTTTTTCTCTCCGAAACTACTAATGTAATGGCGTTGATATTTGGTATACAGGTTCATAAGTTCAATCAAAGTGTAATGTATTTAAATTCTTATGACATTTGCAATTTTGTATTTTTTGGCAATTTTTGTCATTTTTGGTAAAAAAATTGTTTCTCAAAAACTACTCGTTTGATAGCTTTGATATTTGGTATACAGGTTCCTAGAGTTTGACCTATCATAATATGATATATTTGAATTCAGGATGAAATCTGCAATTTTGTATTTATGGGCAATTTTTGACATTTTGACAAAAATTAATAGTTTTTTATTAATATTGAGCAGGACTATTCCTATTGATGATCTTAATTTAATATGTTTGAATTATGTCTTCTTCAATTAATTATTATTATTCAGCTTTTTGCCATTTCGGTCTGGTTGACCTGAAGTGGGCTATCAAAGATTTTCTCCTTCATCAACACATGTCACAAGATGTTATTCTCTACATACCACAAAGTAGCTCTATCAGCTGTCAGATCATTCGTTTCAAAGTTTCAGCGACATATCTTCAATTTCTTATTTTGTGAAGCTTCCTAATTTTTGACTGAAAAAACTTAATAGATTTTCTGATTTTGACGATTTTATACCTACAGGAACTAAGAATACATAATGTGGTGATTTAGTAAGCATTTCATATAGTAAACTGTATTTGGTGTTAAAATGCCGTAAAAAATCAGTAGGAAGCACAGCCGAAGGTGATTTTAGCAGTTTGGGTTTCCAATAAATGTATTCCAAAATTTTTTCACTAGCTGCAGTATGATGCCGTGCATCCATGTATTACATTAATGCTCTGCGTCACTGACAGTGGAGCTTTTTTTATAACAGTTAATGATAGGGTAGCTTTTTAGCTACTTGATATGGTTATACTGAAGTTCGTCAACATACATTTGAAAGACTTTTGACATTAAAGCTGAAATTTTTATGGTACAGCGTTCCTCCTTTTATACTAGCTAATTGTTGCCTGGCCTTAACTTAATAAATTATACTTATCACATACATAGGCCAGTTATCCCTATAGTATGACGTCACACTATAGGTATATGACTACGATGAATCCATATTCCACATGTTGTGGATATGGGACCCGGACTACTTTTAAAACGTAAACAAAAAATTAGCTGTTCAGAACTTATTTTCAAATCCCTGAAATGCAAAAGTGGGAGGGTAATGAAGCATAAGGAAATATGGAGTGTGAAAATATATGTGTAAAATACAAAATAACGTCGATACTAGAATGTTTATGAATTTGTGTTTCTTCATCGTTGATTTTCGATTGAAATGTTCTTCTACACCACTGACATTTTAATACGCTATGATACCGACATTTTGTGTTGACTCCCTCGTCAAAAGAACCCCCGTCGATGTCCACAAACAACATAATAAACATAGTCGATAACCCAAGACACGTACCAATCATCCCTGCAGCAGTAAGAATGTTTTCTGAAGCAATATTGACGGGTTTCAAGTTCAACATCACGATCAATGCTGCCGCGGCAGTCAACCGAGTCGAGCCCCGGAAGCGAAGAGCGTTCATCATTCCTGACAGCAATGACGATACCCCGGACTTGAAACTCATCAGAAGGAAACGCTATTTTATTTTTCAAGAGCGACGAGTTCACAAGGCTATCAGTGCATTTAAAGGTGCAAGCTATTGTTTTGTCCATGCATATTGTGCATCACGCACGTTTCCTGCATTGTACCCAGTTGTTGTTGAACTTCCGTCGTCTCGCGTCTGAGCTAAGCAAGAATCGTTGCTTGTGTAGTATACTATTACCGATTGAGTCACAGCCGAACACTGTTCTTCATTATATTTAAACAAGCTCATTTTGTTCGTTAAATTTCAAACATATTATCGATAATTTCATAAATCATAATAATTGGTAATTTTGAAAATTTCATACAAACTTTGCAAAGCAGAATTCTTTGAATGATGTTCGAATATTGACAAAAATAACCCGTTCTCGGTAGCCGCGGCTGAGTGTCGCGACGTCCCGCTTGCACGTCCAATAATTTTATGAATGAATTTTCACTCAAATTGATGTCACAGTAAGTACCAAATAAATACCTTGAATTAAAAATCCATAGTCTTTCCTATTTCCGCTTGATTCGCACAGAAAAAGCCCTACGAGAGACGCTAATTATCCATAGGAGCAGCGTCGGCGTGCTCGAAGTTAACCTCAACATGTACAGCTGAGTGCAGTAAAGTCAGCTGTGACCCAGCCACGACCGCATAACACAAGCGTATGAATTCTTGTAAAATACTCCCTCTCGTTCTTGCCCAGTAATTATCATTCCTGAAAGGTTTATTCACGGAAAACTGGGTCTATGTATGTGATAAATATATAATCCCCCCGTATTCCTCACTCGTGCGTCTGCGTCGCGGACTCGTGATTCCCCGTGTAGCGGCCGTATCCCCCTCGCCTGCAGCTCGAAGGGATACGGCGCTACACTGGGAATCACTCGTCCGCGACGCAGCCACACTCGTTCGGAATACGGGGGGATTATATATCATAATACTACACTAACTTTCGTATTTTCTGTATTTGTATCATCAGGTAATAACAACATTGAAGTAAATGTCAGCTTAAATGAAGGTTACAGACAAGAAAAAGCACATCTGGATAGACAACCTCAAACTATTAGTGACATGGAATTGAAATCATCCTTGGAAAGGTTCACTGAAGAGCTAAACAAGATTGTAGAACAACTTATAGATTGTAGAACAACTTATAGCGAATTGCAATTCTACGAGGGAAGTAAACCACATCATCTCTACAATCATTGGTAATGTAACAGCATGCAGTATGAAAAATCAGTCACTGGGAATCTCTCTTAGTATACCTACTCTGTACAACCTGAACAGATTGAAGCAAACCTGTAGGTCGGGCAGTTTTCCTAACTCATTTGAACCACTATTGATAACTGATAAGATGAGACAGGAGGCCGACAAAGTTGGATTACAATTGAAATTGAAGGCAACATATGACCAGGCTAGATTTGATGACCTAAAGCTTTTTTTCATAAATCGTAAGTTCCACTTTAGGCACACTATTTTCAGAGATTAAGCTTGTTCAATAGGTACATTCATACATGTTTTGAAAATTCAATGCCTGAAAATTTCATAGTATTGATGTCAGTTGCTTGTAATTTTCAGGAGGCACTCAGAAAGAGAAGCTGTTTTGAAAACAAGAAGAAATATGGCATCTCTTGTCTACATTATCAGATTAAATGTGATGATTATTAGTCCCCATGGACACCGTTCGGGGGGGACTTATATGTTTGGTTGTGTCTGTGCATGCGCCCGTGCATCCATTCGTCCGTCTGTCCGACCGTTCACGCAAATATCTCGCAGATGCCTGGAGCAATTTCATTCAAACTTGGTACAAGGATTACTCCTTATGTCATACATATGCACGTCAATTTATTTTGTGATACGATCCAATATGGCCGCTATGCGGCCATTTTGTTACAATTTCTTCATGTAAGGAGCCATAACTCAGGCACATCTCAACTGATTTTATTGTAAGTTGGTACAAGGACATCAACCTTTGTCATACATATGCACATCAATTTGTTTCACAATACGATTCAATATGGCCGCATGGTGGCAATTTTGTTACGATTTTTTTTCATGTCCCGAACATTAACTCAGACATATATCAACCGATTTTATTCCAAGTTGGTAAAATGACATTGAATATTGTCATTCATATTGTTACGTGACAGAAGAAAACGAACAAAAAGGTTAACTCGGCAGTTTCTGTGTAAAATGAAATTTATTACGAAAAATAAAACAAATCGCCAAGCTCAGTCAGTCGGATAATGAAAAGTCCTTTGGCTTGCAGGCTAGAACTTTTATTGACATGCTAATTACTATTCTAAAATTATCTCTCTTACACCACAAATTAAATTTCAAGAACATTCCAAACACCATAATGAATTCAAGGTTTTGAGGTCATTAAGGGCAGTGACCTTGAGAATGTTCTTGCCTTTAATTATTGCAAAAAAACAAGAGGGTTGTGATCAACATAAACCACTATTGCTTTATTTGAAGAAGTAACATAAACTTCAAAATGCTGTAAAGCTAATATCAAAGATAAACACTCTTTTTCAATTGTAGAGTAGTTTCTCTGGGATTTGTTAAATTTGCGTGAAAAGTAGCAAACAGGATGATGTATCCCATGACTATCCTCCTGCATTCTGGCATTGGAAAACTTGAAATGGCACTAAATTCAGCATAAAGTATGCACAGCAAAGTCCAGTTACTTTTATTGAGTTCGATAAAGTAATTGTTCAGCAAATACTTGACTTCTTCCTGGAGGTATTCTCTTTTGCTGGATTCAGTTTGTATGGATGTTGTTTTACAGGGTTACTGTCCCCAACGTCAACATCGTGCTAGATGATGTTTGTCTTCATTGGAACATCTTGGAACAGGTGTTTGTATTCCTGGATCAGTTCTTTCACCTGTTGCTGTTGTGACGGCTGTAGGTGTGCCAACTTTGTAGACTCAAGATTCTCCAGGATTTTTGAATTCCGGAGTTTGACCGAGCCCAGCTTTGAATTTAGAGCATTTTCACTGAAGTCAGTTTCAGTGTCGCTATCTTCATAATATTTTGAACTGACTGCACTGACAGGCTATGTTATAGTAGGATTATTCCTACCGAAATATGGCTTAAGCATATTTATGTGGCATAACTGTTTTTGTTTTCGCCTGGCAGGTGTGGTTATGATATGATGTAAGGGATGAGGTCATTTTCAAATAGGTGGTACCGCCAATACCTCCCGCGGTATACCTCTAACCCTGGAGGGACCGGCAGTAAGGCAGTTAGCAGCTTTTAATGAGCTTGCATGCATAATGAGACCGCGGAAAAACCGCGCTGCTTATAAGTACGTCATTAGTAAACTATTGTTTTGAAGTCTTCTGATTTTTAGCGGTCAGCCATTTGGAAACAGAGTGACTGAAAGAGAACGGGCGTCATGCATGGCCACCTGGCAGTGTCTGACTTGTAATCAGTATCGGAATCTCCAAGAGTGCTGTTGTTGTTGAACGACATTAGCTCAGAATAAGCCTTAGACGCATATGGCCGACGAGATCTCGAAAATGGCGAGAAGTGTATGAGATTTGCACTGGGGGGCGCTCGTACGTTCGAACGTTCATTCAGCACATGTGTTATGGTTGTTGTCGGTGTGACGTGAGTCGTGTTTCAACATAGACAAAAGCGATCATTGCTGCGTCTTTAACTGCACAAATCAACGAGATAAAGTGAACATTTCATTTCACTGGTTTCCAAAAAAGCCAGAAGACCGTAGACGAGCATGGATTCGTGTTGTTAACCGGAAAGACCGCAATGGCAGGCAGTGGAAACCATCGCACAACTCAAGAGTGTGCGGTAGCCATTTTGTCACTGGAAAACCCAGCCCAGATCGAAATTCGCCGGACTATGTACCATCAATATTCCCGTACAGAGCCGCTAAACCAATCCGTCCAAGGACAACTCGAACATCATTATCAGCTGGTCGAACTACCGAGACCGACGTGGCCGTGCCAGTGGTAAGTGTCATTGCTGCATACGAAGAGATAGGGCTTTGCAGTAGCGAATACGACGCTGACACTTTCACTCGGACTTCCATTAATACGTGTACAATAGTTGACGACGAGCCAGACGTTTGCAGGATCCAGCGTGGCAGTGACATTGAATACAGCATCGATCATGATTATCTGAGATTTGATGAAACTGTGGGCAATTTCATGAGTTCTCTTATTCAAAGAAATAGAGGGTTGTTGATGCAGCACGCCGATATGGTTTCACAAGTCCACGAACTTGAAGGCAAAATAAATGACCTCGCGGCGGTTGAAAGAGAAAATTCGTTTCTCAAGGACAGAATCTACCAACTAGAAGGCAGAATTTTCAGCATTGAGAACATCAAGCACGATAACAAGAAAGTCCAGTTTTATACATCGTTTGTAAATTATGAAGCATTTTATGGCTTCTTTAAATATCTTCAACCGAAAGCAGAGAGAATGGTGTATTGGAGAGGCTCAGCAACGCCAGCAACTAGACATGAAACTGAAATCAGACGTGGAAAACAACGTAAACTACCTTTGCTTGAGGAATACTTCGCTGTGCTGGCTAGATTAAAAGTTGGGCTTCTTGAGAATGACATTGCAGATAGACTTGGTGTTTCCCAGAGCTATTTTGCCAGAATATTCATTACCTGGATTAATTTACTTTATAAGGAGCTGACTGCTATAAATCCCTTTCCCTCTCAAGAAACAGTAAGAAAGCACATGCCAGAAAGCTTCAGTAACTTTAAAGACTGTAGGGTAGTGATTGATTGTACAGAGATATTCACAGAAAAGGCTTCCTCACTTGATGCACAAAAGCAGACCTGGTCAAATTACAAACACCGGAATACGCTGAAATTCCTTGTAGGTAAGTACAGTCCAGATACTTTATTTTGTGTTTAAATTGTTCAGTTTTATTATCCAGGATTATACTGTATTTTTACATTCAATTTTGCACTCTTCTCAAAAACTCCAACAGTATAATAGTTAGGGTTTCAGATTTTGAAAAAGGTATACACAGTGACAGCAAGTAAGGTACATATCATGTCAAATTTGTGTAGCAAGGTTAATTTAACTACCATGTGCTAGCCAGATTGACACACCCTGAATGGATAAACTTATAATAATCCTACTAAGCTTTTTATTTGAGTTAATTGAGCAGTAAAACTATCAAATGCTATTATTTAATAGTGAAATTGCCAGTCTCATGATTCTTGATATATTTAACTTAATATAGAATTTTGTAATATTGCAGGTATTGTACCAGGTGGTGGTATATCCTACATCTCCAATGCATGGGGTGGCAGAGCTTCAGATAAAATCATAACAAGAGAATGCGGCTTGTTAAAAGAGTTGAATGAAGGTGATGCTGTGATGGCCGACAGAGGATTTGATATAACCCCGGCGAAAGAGTCTGTGGTTTACCATGGACTACCATGTTAGTTTATGGTCATATGACCATGGTCAACCTTGGTAATTCATGATCGACCATGTTTGTTAAATGGCACAAATTACCGTGTTTGTCCATAGTCACCAACCATGGTCAACCATGGTAAACCAAGGTGGTTAACCATGGTTGACCATGGGCACTAAACATGGTTGACCATGTTATTAACCTTGGTCAACCATGATCACCGACCAATGGTATTTGATGGTTTTTGAAACAAAACCTTGGGTTGAAAATTGTCAGAATGGAAAAAATCTTGGTATAAACCTCACCAAAACTCTGCTAAACACCACTGATCCTTGACTGGTGTCATTATAACTTGACAGACTTGCTTCAGGATCAGCAAACTTAGCTTCCATTATAGTGTCCACTGCAATAACATCCAAGCCCTTCAGATTCTATCAAAGGTCATACTCCAGAATCGTCTGAGTGTTTCCCTGAATGTTCGATGAGCAAAATAGTCCAAACTTTCTCCCAAAATTGATGTTAAAAACACTGCTACTTTTCCAGTTGTTCACTGAACAGACAATCCGTTTGAAATGAATTTTGAAGATGGCTGCTTCAAATGAGCCAATCAAATGCATTGCTTTATGACATGTGACATCATGGTAAAGGGTCAAAGGTCCAATGACAATGGACCTATGACCTTGCCTATGTTGATATCATGTTTCGAGGCAAACATTGAGTGAGACTGAGATAGTCTTAACTTCCTGCCATTGCAGCAGTGCTTTCATGCCCTCCATGTCAATAATTCAAAGAAATTCAGCTCGATATGTGTCCACAGTCTTCTGACATGAACAAGAATACAGCAAATTGGTCTAAGCTTCCCCGGCAATGACATAAATTCTCTCTAACAACTGTGAATGATGTCAAGAGACTCAACTATGTAAATATAGGAGTGTATAATACATACAGCCTATTATTAATATGATTATCAAGAAAATTGGACATCAAAATTAAACTACCATGAGTCATCAAATACCATGGTCAACCATAGTTGACCATCGATAACCATGGTCATAAATACAATCAGTCATCAAATACCATGGTCAACCATGGTAGCCGATATCCATAAACAGGTCAGCCATGATAGACCATGGTTAACTGTGGTAGACCATAGTATTGGAATGCCTACTGTGGTCTCATATCATGGCCAACCATGGTAGTTCATGGTCAAACATCAAAAACCATCAAATACCTTGTTGACCATGGTACACCACAGTTGACATTTCGCCGGGAAGTGCTGACTTAACTCCAATGGGTGTCAAGCTTCACATTCCAGCATTCAAGGGCTCCCACCGGTAAGTTAGATTTAATGATGTTTTTCAGTGTAGCAACAGAGAGAACATGTGCTTGGATTTTATAGACCCAGTCTGTTGCCAATGACTGATCAAGTATTATTTTAGAGTTAGTATGACTTATGACAGGGAATGCAAAACATATCTTTGAAAATTGGATGATATATTTTGGCAAACAACGTGAAAAATAGAGCAAACGAAAGAAAAGATAAAGCTAATGGGGCTTTAAATTATATTGAAATGACCAGATTTCAGCAAAAAAAAATACTGACAAACATATCAAAAGTTATTGCTTCTTCCTCTTTACTGTTGTAAGATATTTTGTTCATTTTATACTGTACAACTGCTATGTGGAGTAGTACACATTTTTCTAATGTCTTTATATCACTTTTCAATTTTAGGGATCAACTAACTGCTGATGAAGTTGTGAAGACAAAGCGTTTAGCAGAGGTCCGGATACATGTTGAGAGAGCCATTGGTAGATTGAAGCAGTACCATATTCTTGATGATGTCATTCCAGTTACCATGAAAGATACAGCAGAGCAGATAGTAGTTGTGTGTTCATTTTTAACTAATTTTATGCCACCTCTGTGTTGATTGCCTACACTGCTACAGACATTTATAGCATGAAACTGTGAACCCATCAACTTAATCACTGACACATTTGTTTGAAAAAACATGTACTTTTTATTCTTAAAAAGAGTACACAAGATCTGCCTGTTTTTGACACCACTACAGATAATAAATTAATACAAGTATTGCGCACATTCAAAAAATATCTTGTTAAACAGTTATGTACTGTGGCACCTGTGGGTGGCTAGCAGGCCAGTAAATAAATACAGCAAAATGACATTTAGCAGAAGCTAAAAAAATCAGATTTTGTAACTGCAAAGTTTCATGTAAATACTTTTGTTAAGTTAAGGAAGCAGTTCTTCAGTTTGTAAATGATTGTCAGTACATTTGTTTTGAAATATACTTATCACCTGTTGTGTCTGTAAATATAAGTCTTTGAATCAGGAAATAATTGTTTGCCTCGTCTCACTCTTTCTGTCAATATTTCGGGAATGACTGCATTCTTATAAAATGTAAAAGCCTGTGAAAAAATGCCAGAAAACATCTCATTATCAAAATAAATACGTTGAATGAAGACATCCTTGGCACCCTCAGCAATTAGACAAACTACAAAGTCGCACCATTTCATGCCAAGAATACCCATCTGTGTTTGGACCTGGTAAAAGTAATTATGTTTTGGATCAAGCTCCAAAGTGTTACCTGAAAATGACAGACAGAAACCTCGTCTTTGTTTAGCCAAATCTTCAATAGTGCTGATGCCTGGCATTTTCTCATTCTCAACATAAGGGCATTTTATCTCAATAATGCCCAATTCACATCCTTTCTTATCAATGACAATGCCATCGATACTGGCCCCGAACCAAGGGTGTTCACTGTTGAGAATAAGTCCCCTTTTCTCTACAGACACGTCATAACCTTGGGCTTTCATGGTGGCAACGTATACATCACGGGCACTGGATTCATGCTGTTGGCCATGCTGGCAGGCTTTGTTTGTCATCTGTGGACCATACTGCAAAATCCTTTTCAGTAGCGCGTCAGGTGGGATGGTCTTTCTACGTTTACAAATTTCTCCAACTATAGATGCGGTGATACGTCCTGAAAAAAGTTACCGAGAAGCCATCTTGTGATTTCAATTTGCATGTACCGGTACATTTGTATGTACAATTTCAGTATTTGGAGGTGGCCCTGTTTAAGTGCGTAATATGCTGATTATTTATTTCAATAAAACTTGCTGCCCCTTCATTGTTCCACAATACTTGCACATGTAAACTCCCATTTTCTATATTGTATATGTATTTCTGTTTGAAAGTGAGATTCAGATGTCAATTCAGTTGTACTTATAAAATGACTTTTCAAGGGGAACTACTTTATTTCTGGACATTTTTTTCAATTAAAATGTGAAAACAAATATTTAAATGTAAAGTGTAGCATAACTTACCTTTTCGTTGTTTCATCCATTCCAGTGATTCTGACTGGTTTCTTGTTTTCAGTTCTATTCGGGACACTTCCTCTGTTGTCAGTGGACCAATACCATCGAAATGCTTTTGACAGACTTCTCTAAATTCACTGCCCTCAAGATTGAAAGAGTCATCATATGTCTTGGTATTTTCATCTTGCAATGAGACACTTGGTTGTTCCTAGAAATGACAAAAAAATGTTTCAACTTAAAGAGAAGAATGATGAAAGTTGATCACAACAGTTCTCAATATAATGAAAGATACAGTCTGATGAATAAACATTACAACAAAATATTCCACAGCTTACAAGCTAACTGGTGTAATCATCTCCACTTCACTGTAAAACATGATTGATGACAAGTAATATATTATTACATAATTTATATACATAAACTACAAACCTCAATTTCACCTTCAACTTCAACAGAAGATGTACCGGTATTGCCACATTCAGAAGAAGAGACAACCTGCAAGAATAAAACATATGTATGTTTTAGTACATGTTCTAAGTTTATAAATAAAATAAGATAATCAGAAGATACTTGTGTGGATTTAAGTGTGTAATGAATAAAAAATATATTATTTTTAACACCCACACTCATGATTTAAAATGACTTCAGAGATGTGAATATTATAGTATATTGATTTCCTGTGAAGGTGAATACAAAAAATATTTAAAAAAATATATGTACATGCTTATAAAGTAAGAATGAATGGTCACAAATTTACCTTGTCATTTTGTTTCAGAATGTTATCTTCATCATAAAACTTAACCCAACAACTGGAACTGTTGACCTTTGACATAGTTTGGTAAAGTGTCTGCAAGTCATCCTTATTCACAAGTCTGTGAGATGCAGTTCTGCAATCATAACTGTCAGCTGTCAAGAAAAAAATTAAAAAATATGAGTGAATAATGAGAAATGTAATACATACATATATACGTGTGAATGTGTGTGTGTGTGTGTGAGTGGTGCTTTCTTATTGATGATTGACAGTTGAAAGTAAATCCTTCTATACACTATGGAGTGTTGCTTGACAATCTTTGCAGACAATCTTGATTTTAACTTGCCTGTTTCAGATATAATGCATATCATATATTGCTCTGATACTGGAAATGAGTACTCTCCGCACTTCCGCGTGTTATAAATATGTTAAAACTTACCATTTTTCTTGGGTCTGTTTGTTATCTTCTTTCCATATTCAATCTTTCTCATGTCAATCTCGGTTATTGGACGAGGCTTAACTTTCAGACTTGATGGCTTGTTCCACATACACAAAACATCAGTACATGTTTTATCAACTGGAAGAATGTTGAGACCTTTGGATACAAAATCTTCTAGGGCAAAAAGCAAGGCACCAAGATGACTGCAGGCTTCCCCCAAACTGAAAGTGATGATGGAAATAAAAAAAAATTCAGTGTAAAGTTTATGGTTAGAACATCACATAGGACTGAATGTAAACCTAGATGACTGCTTGCTTCACAAAAAACAGTGAAAGCAATGATGAAAATAACGACCAGTCAGTGAAGAGTTATAGTTAGAACATCACAGTAGCAATGCATGCAAGCTATAGGCCTAGATGACTGTAGGCTTCCCCCAAACTGAAAGTGATGATGGAAATAAAAAAAAAGTCAGTGGAAAGTCTATGGTTAGAACATCACATAGCACTGTACATTGTATGTAAACCTAGATGACTGACTGCATGCTTCACAAAACAGTGAAAGCATTGATGAAAATACGACCAGTCAGTGAACAGTTATAGTTAGAACATCACATAATAGCAATGCATGCAAGCTGTAGGCCTAGATGACTGTAGGCTTCACCCAAACTGAAAGTGATGATGGAAATAAAAATAGTCTGTGAATACAGCATTATTTTAAAACATCACATGAAAATGCACGCAAGTGTAGCAAACAGGAAATATTTGACACCTGATCAACACATTTACAACGAGTCCGGAAGTAGCCCAGAGTATGACTTACCCTGCAACGCATCGACAGCGTCCTCCGTAAACATCTCCAGTCGTCTTGTCAGTGCACAGAGAGACTCTGTATAGACGATCTGTACTCTCTGAAGGCATGACTTGAGCGCGAAAGAAGCAAAAACTGCCGAAAGAGTTCGTTTCAATGTTCTGGACGTAACCTTCTGTGAACATACGGTAAGACTTCAGTGTCTTGTACTGTCGCATCGAGTCTCCGTCGCAAGTCTTGTCCGTACTGTATATGAGGTACTCTTGGATCTTCTGTATTGAGAAATCTTTCGACAAGCCTGATAAATTCTTCGTCCAAGTCCCTGGTAACTGTTCACATCTTGGTAGATTGTTGTATTCCTCCGTCAAGTTTGCCGGCAATATCTTGACCCTCTTGACCTCCAACTCTACGGAACGATCATCGCTACCTGATCTGGAAATTCCTTCCGCAAGACAAACTCGGTCGATCAAGTCGTCTTTTCTTCCGGAACAGGAGAGTCCATGGTCTTTTAGATAGCGCTTCAAATCCTTTGCCTTCCAAGTTTTCAACAACTTATATGACAAGCGACTAGAGTTGGAATCGATTACAGCTGCCGAGGGTGCCATTACGCGTGAATGTAAACAACGTCGGACTGAAACATGTGAACTCTGGCTGCCCCCCAAACGCTAATCTCGCGCTCTTCTCGTGATTCTCGAGATCTCGTCGGCCATATGCGTCTATCGTCTATTGGGTCATGGCCACAAGTTGCTTGGCAACCACGAAAATGTTGTGTTAATTAAAAAAAATTAGTTCTCCAGAAAATGCGACTGTGTTAGCATGTTGTGTAAGTCGGCGCTTCTCAATCCAAATCTGTGCAAAACGTTACGCGCACAGTTCGCAGAAGCCACTCTGCTTTGCATTCTCGCTACGAGTGCAATCTTCTATCAGCGAGTTGACATACAAGCGCGTTGCTAAAATCATGGACGTAAAAAAATAGGGGCACATCATTTCATTGTAGTATTGTTTATGGGTATCCCCAATTTGTACAGGAAATATGGTCAGATGTAAAAGATGGATGTCTTAACAGAGGGAGTGTACACATAATGGTTAAATGATCTAAGCAGGAGATCAAAGCTGGATGCTGATATTAAAAAAATATGAACGGGAAAAGTCTCACTATACCACTTTCATGGCCAATGCAATGTTGCTGACTTTCGGGCAGTTTCGTTTGAGTGGACATCAATTAGGCAAATCAAATACGTCAAGGGTTCACGAACTCGACATCGTCATCATATGCATAGAATCCCACGTCCAAAAAACGATCATCGCATAGAGTGTCACGTTCAGCAAACGATTTCGGGACAATGTTTTTAATCAGGCAACGTCTAAATTGACCTTTCAACACCAAGAGTCTTTGGATAACAAGTCTGATTTATGTAGAATCATTATTGAACGTATGGGAGCTATACGTCAGCCAAGTTTAGCCACTCTGACGGGACTTCAAACAAATCAAGTTCACAGAATTTTCAGTGCTGCAGTGGGCTTAATTATGTACCGCCATGGATATACAAAAATGGTACCGGTGAGCGGCGTCGCTTGACAAAACGTCGGCATTTTATGGCGATCAGCGCAGAAATGATCTGAGAAATTTTACTGTGCAGCTACAATAGTCCGCAGACACATTCATTCAAATCATCAAAATGCAGAGCAATTTTTATCTAGAGCAGCGTGGTCCGTAGCGGCACATACCCCGTCGCGGCTATGGTTATCGATTAGTGCAGGGCCGTAAACTATGTTGATATGTCAGTCAATTTATATTTTTTCTTGATTATTTCATAGTGATCGCGCCAACTATATTTGCAATATCTCTGTCACTCAGTAAAAACCTACAATGCTATCAACACAAGACATACATAAATATTTCTATTTTTTCCTTGCGTACATTCATCATTCTGTTTGCTGAAAGTTCAAAGAATACCTACCATTCTGTAATCTTGAATGCAGAGCTTCAGACTTCAAAACAATTATACCAGCAGCGTGTTTTATTGACCCGAGCTTTATAGCAGAATGCTTTCTTTATTGAACGTGTTTATGAAGTTTATTAACATAAACATGTGATTGTAAACTTGCTCCAAGTCTGTAGGCATGTAAATATCAAAGCGGCATAAATTCAAGGAATATACTTTGCCTGCCCGGTTCCCATGTCGAGTTTGTGATAGGCTGTTACGTAGTCTTGGGGTGAACAATGTGATGCTGACTCAAATTGCTAAAGCGTCGCACCCCATCATAGTACTTCGCAGATTTTAACTGATAATTTCTAGTGCCCTCTTTATTGAATGCAAGGAAATTCATGCTGCTATCAAATGCAGAAAAAAAATAGACACGACAAATTGTCCTCAGACGCGATGTCAATATTTGCTCTCATGGAATGATTCTACCGATGTAAGACCCGAGTTTTACTTCCCGATCTCGCACAAATTGAACAAATTTTGGGTGTCATAATTAACTTTACATTTGATAAATCGTCAACTATTTGTGACATCGATTACACCTAAGACATGTTAGAGGGTGTTCATGTATTGCACCTTTTTGTTAGGTATTCAGTTCGCAATATTTTACAGACGGAAGTGAACATAGACAACAGTGACAACGTATTAGTTTATTTGACCAAGACGTACACACTCTTTCTCTCTCTCTCTCTCTCTCTCAAAAAGATCCTGCAAACTGTAGCCGTTCAGGCCATTTACCACTGTGCCCGCAGTATTACCGCGATCGTTAGGAGTAGTAGAGGTGTGAATGTTTCACTTCCAGTCCGCAGTAATGACTTTCTCATGAATATTCACGGTCTCTGAGTGGCGGTAATCCTGGTGGGAAACGAGGCAGAGGTATACCGCGGGAGGTATCCGGCGGTACCGCCTTTTTGAAAATGACCTCTTCCCTAAATCGCTTAATTTCTTATCCATTAGATATGGCCAAAAGTAACGAGCATGGAGTGGTTTGCCAGGAACCGGAAGTAGAACAATAACTTTTTGACCTGGTTAAAAACAGTCATTATCATCTGACAGAAATTTCTCTTTGAAAAGCTTGAGTGGGCCACAGACTGTATGTCCAAATACAAGCTCAAATGGGCTAAAACCAAGAGACTCTTGAATTGACTCTCTAACAGCAAAGAGCAGAAAATGAATTCCTTCATCCCACTGCTTCTCTGTGTCAAAACAGTAGGTCCTAATCATATTTTTCAAAGTTTGATGAAATCGCTCAAGAGCACCCTGACTTTCTGGGTGGTAGGCGGATGACCTATACTGTTTAATGCCTAGCTGATCCATTACTTGTTGGAAAATTCCAGACATAACCTTGATCGAACTGGATACATTTGGGGAGGCCGAATAAAATTGAAAATTTGACTAAAGCTTTCACTATAGTCTTTGCCTTTATATTTCTCAGTGGTATGGCTTCTGGGAACCGAATAGATGTACACATTGTTGTCAATATGTACTCATTTCCTGATCTTGTTTTTGGAAGGGCCCAACACAGTCTATTCGTATCCTACCAATGGTTCCTGAAATGCAGGAATTGGCTGTAAAGGGGTCTTTGGAATTATCTGATTTGGTTTTCCTACCATTTAACATGGGTGACAAGTTTTACAGAGATGTGCTACATCCTGCCTGAGATTAGACCAATAATGACTGAGAATTTTATGATAAGTCTTCCTGACTCCTAAATGACCAGCCCAGGGGCTGACATGGCTCGAGTAACGGCACATGAAGGAAATAACCCATGAATCTCTTGTTCAATTGGCTCTGGGTCCTGATCTAAACTAGGTTTATCAGTCACAAGTGGATTAGTAATGACCTTGTCCCCAGCAAGGTCATTTCCAAGAAGAAGGTGAATCCCTTCAAAAGGCAAAAAAAGGCCTAATACCTTAAGTCACAGATCCAGAAACAAAGTCAGAAGACAAATTGACATTATGGAGAGGAACAGGAAAAAAGTCATGACAATCTACCCCTTAATAAGAACTTCAGAACCTGTAAATGACTTTTCAGAAAATGGCAGGGTATCTGCCAACAAAAGAGACTGGGAAATCCCGGTATCTCTTAAAATTTTGACGGGGGTAGCAGAAATTGCTAGAAAGTGATATAAAACCATTGTGAAGAAATGGTTCGAAAATACCCATAATGCTGTCTTGAGAAGAATTGACCTTGACCTTATTAAATGGGGATAAGAGGGATTTAACCTAAGAAAAAGTGTTGCACACATTAGTAGACTCTAATTGAGGTGATGAAGAAATAAAGCCTGTGGGCTTAGATCCACTTTGAACAATTTGACCTTCACATTTTCTTTTTAATTGATTTCTACGCTCCTTTGAAAAATTCTTGGATGAAAAGGAGGAGTTAAATTTATCTGCATTGTTACAAGATGAACAGGACTTTGATGGCTTGCTGAGAAATGAAGATTTGTGGGTCAATTAAAATCATCAGCAAAACGTGCAGCAACCTCTAATGTATCTGCCTTTTGTTCATTGATAAACATCTTGATGTCACTCCGAATGCACCTTTTAAATTCCTCAATCAAAACAAGTTGTCATAAATTTTCGTAATTCTGACAGACTTTTTCAGAAGAACACCAACGATCAAACAGTTGTTCTTTTGTTCGATCAAATTCAGCATAAGTTTGATCCTTCGCTTTCTTACAGTCCCTAAATTTCTGATGGTAAGCTTCAGGCAGCAACTTATAGCCCTGGAGTATTAATTCCTTCACAGAATCATAATCTGAAGCCTGCTCTACTGACAACTGAATGTAAATTTCTCTGGCTTTAACCACCAAAGCATTCTGGGTGAGTATCCAGAAGCACTGCATCAAACTTTATGAAATAATGGTACCAGTGATAATCTGTCAGTGTTAATCATGAGAGGATGCAAAAATGTTTGGCAACTGTCCTGTCAATTAATTTCTAAATGACTCTTTAAATTACCTTTTGTAATTAGGGTGGCAGCCTACATCGGTTTTATGTTTTCATGACCATAGACCTATTTTCACAGACCTATTTAATGAACAGGACTCTATTCTCTCCAAGGACCTGTAATTAAAGTACCCATTAACCCTTTGTAGTCCAGAGCGCCCTCAAACGCCCTATAGGGGTGTGGCGAAAGCGCCCAAAAGTGCCTGAACATTCCAGACTTCTGGGTCGATTTGAAAATGTGGGAAACATAACGTTTTTCCGTGATGAACGTGACACCATTTTCTGATAACGTACTGAGCAAATGTTAGGCTACATTTTCCGGCTCATAAATATACAGGTTGCCATTAGAAGTTTTTGCACAAAATCGATTGATGTTTTCTCGGAGGCGTCGCTAAGTTTGAATTTTAATTTTTGTTTACGTCCTGCCGTAGCGTTAACCCTCACTGAAAAATTGCGGATTTCGGTCGCTTGAATGTTGAAATCATGAGAATTTTCCTTGACAATGATGAAAAGGACAAATTGGAAGACTTTCCAGATGTAGAAACAGTGAGTGACATTGGCGTTGGCGAGAGCGATGAAGCTGTACGGCAAATTCTTGAGTTTGAGGACATAACTGTAACCAGAAGTGCCAGATAACTTGTGTGAACTCCATGGTCGTCCGATGGTATAAAATTTTGATCTTCCGAATTTTCTGGTCGCTGAATCTGGCCCTAATCATCATTTAGGTGTCGGAGCTCAGCCGTTTGATTATTTTTCCTGTTGATTCCGCTTTCAAGACGTAGAAACAGTGAGTGACATCGATGTAGGTGAGATTGATGCAGTACTACGGCAAGTACTACATGCTGAATTACAACTGGAAGCGCCAAAGAACTTGTGTGAGATCCCATAGGGTCACCCTATGGTAGAAAATTTCGATCTTCTGAATTTTCTGGTCGCTGAATCTGATTCTTATCATAGTTTAGGTGTCGGAGCTCAGCTGTTAGATTATTTTTTCTACTAATTCCGCTGCCTTTCCATCAACAAGTTGTCAATGAAATCAACCGCTACGCAACTCAATGTTGGCCCGGTGACGATGTGACCTGTACTGGTATGAGACGAAGGGTGATGAAATGCGGGTGTTCATAGCAGGGAGTATTTGATCAAAATTCACACCATGCCAGATGTAAACGACTACTGATCAACATATGACAGATTACAAGTACCGGGGATCACAAAAGTAATGCCGAAGTACCGATTTATATGTATTTTCATGTCAATGATAATAAACCGGTGACCCCAACTGTGCATGATTGTATGTTCAAAGTCTGACTTCATCTTGAAATTTTCTTTTTTGGCAAATTATGTGTCATTTCGCCAGCTGTCGATTGATAAGGCTATGGTCAAATTCAAAGGCTGTATGATCCAGTACAAAGCCAAGCCAGTCAATCTTCAAAATAACATCATGTAAAAAATGAAGAAACACACTAAAATGATGTTTTTTATTTATTTTTATTTCATCTGGGGCTTCTTACCTGAAAAGGAAAGTGTAAAACTGCACAGTAAATCAGCTGCCAGCTTAATTCGATGAGGAAAGGTGTAAAGAAAATTTCTTGAATTCCCCATGAGCTATACCGGTATATCATGGGAAAGGAAATTTCATAAGCTTTAAAATAATTTGAGGTTGCTGTAGTCAGTTTTGAGTGACTGTTTTACAAATTTGTAATAAACAGTACACTGTTAATGATTACAGAATATTTTTATTGTGGAGTTGGGGGTTGTGGTCTCCACTGTACCCGGTATATTGTTATGAAATTGAGCTGGGCTGCAAAGGGTTAACAAGTGGGGACTGTGTCATCAACGATCACTTTTTTTTTCCTAACATATATATATATATATATATATATATATATATATATATATATATATATATATATATATATATATATATATATATATATATATATATATATAATAGCTGTTGGAGTATAGCTATTGTGGTTTTTAGATAGGTCTCTTATGCTGCCCACAGCTATGAAGCATTCCATAGACAAGCCACTAAATCCATGTGTGAGCTGCTAGTTTTGCACTTTTCAAAGTAATTCAGTCATTGTATATGCTTGTCTTTCTTTTAAATTAGATTTTTACCGCGAATAAGATGTTTACTAATCTATAGATGAAATGTAACTGAAAATAATTAATGCTCTACCAGTATAACAGAAAAAGCTATTTATTATGTCTGTGATGCCTTATTTTACCAGCGTTTTATGGCACTCCCTCCACAGGCCTGTTATACTAGGTTCACAGACATAACCGGTGACATGCCATCCAAGGTTGGATAGCACATGGAAAAACTATTTTTTAGCCAAAATCAATTTGATTTTGATCTATGCCTACCTGAATCACTCAACCGCTCACAGACTGTTAAAAAATTGCCCTTGTGACGTCCCAAAGCGTTACTTTGCCGGCAATGTTCTGTTCGCCTTCAGAGAACCATGAACGTACAACAGAGTCGATGGGAGATCGAACTCATGTTTGAACTGTGCCATATGCATTCAGTAACTGCCGACACGCACTTTCACCATGTTCACTTGCTTGAAATCACACTGTGGCTATATCCAGATGTTACAAGGACGTATCTGAAAATTCTGAATGTATCTGCATGTCGGTTATTAGTGCCCACAGACACCGTCCGGGGGGATTTATAGGTTTGGTCATGTCCGTGCGTGCGTGCGTGCGTGCGTCCGTCCGTGCGTCCGTCCGTTCACGCAGATATCTCAGACATGCCCAGGTCAATTTCTTTCAAACTTTGCACAAGGATAGTACCCTACCCCATACAGATGCACGTCGATTTGTTTCACAATGCGATCAAATTTGGCCGTGTTAGAGGACTTTTTAGTTTTCACCTCCATAGACTCCCATGTATAAGGCAGTCTCCATAGACTCCCATGTATAAGGCAGTCCATAGACTTCCATGTATAAGGCAGTCCATAGACTTCCATGTATAAGGCAGTCCATAGACTTCCATGTATAAGGCAACTCCATGTATAAGGCAGTCCATAGACTCCCATGTATAAGGCAGTCCATAGACTACCATGTATAAGGCAGTCCATAGACTCCCATGTATAAGGCAGTCCATAGACTCCCATGTATAAGGCAGTCCATAGACTCCCATGTATAAGGCAGTCCATAGACTCCCATGTATAAGGCAGTCCATAGACTCCCATGTATAAGGCCAAGAAAAATAAAAATTTAGTTTCTCATCGTATTCATATTGCAAAAAGGATGCAGTGACACAGTTTTTAGTCCCCACGGATGAAGTCCAGGGGGCTTATAGATTGGGTCATGTCCGTCTGTGAGTCCATCCGTTCACGCAGATATCTCAGATATTTTGACAAAATGTAACGTGACCTTGGTGACCTTTGACCTCATATATATATATTTGTCCATAACTCAGTAACCACAAGTGCTACACCCTTCATATATGGTATGATGGGACAGCTTATGACGCCACATATTTTACCTCATTAATTATGTGCATATCTAATTTTGAGCGAGCCAATAGAGCTAGAGGTCTGATTTTTGGTATGTAGGGATAACTTAGCAATACAATATTTTTGACAAAATGTCATGTGACCTCGATGACCTTTGACCTCAAATATACATATTTGTCCATAACTCAGTAACCACAAGTGCTACACCCTTCATATATGGTATGATGGGAGACCTTATGATGCTTCATGCTGTACCTCATTAATTATGCGTATATCTAATTCTGAGCAAGCCCATAGAGCTGGATGTCTGATGTTTGGTATATAGGGATAACTATAGGATATAAATTTTTTGACCAAATGTCATGTGACCTCGATGACCTTTGACCTGAATATACGTATATGTCGATAAATACGTAACCACAAGAGCTATGCCCTTTACATTTAGTAGGATGGGAGACCTTATGACAACACACGCTTTACCTCTTAATTATGCACACATCTTATTCTGGGCAAGCGAATAGAGCTAGAGGTGTGATTTTGGCAGATAGGGATTACAATTTTTTTTCAAAATGTCATGTGATCTCATGACCTTTGACCTTGATTATACATTTATATGCATAACTCAGTAACCACAAGTTCTATACCCTCCAATTCTGATAGGATATTAGACCTTAAGATGTCACACTTGTACCTCATTATTATGTGCATATGTATTTCTTAGCTGGCCAATACAGCTAGAGGTCTGATCTTTTTTCCCCGATTTAGAACCATAACTTGGACATGCCTCATGTGTTTCAAATTGGGAGCAACGACATAGACCTATGTGCCCATAGATCTCAACATATACACTCCAGTGATACTTCTTAATGACCACATTTCCCTGCCCCATCAAGACTAATACTCCTATTACAAGTGGGGACTCTGTCATTTTCAATGACTTGTTTAAGTTTAATTTATGTTAATTGGATTCCGTTAAGCAAACTGCAGTATCATGAAAAATTATACGTAACGTCATAAAGGCGTTGTGACTCTTTCTGTTTCTAGCTCCATGGTGGCAGTCATGTTAAAAACTCGCTATTAACTCACTAGAGCTGAGCCTACCCTTATGAAAATTTTAGCCTTCCCGACAAGATTTTCGGGCGCTCTCAGAGAAGGACCCACTATGGTCCAGGAGCTCTCCAGGACCGTCTTTCCACAAGATCGAGAGCCCAGCTTTGCTAACCAAATTAGGTTTGCTGGATCCCTCCCTGAAAGATTAATGTTGCTCTGCAGGACAGGTTAGCTGTCGGTTAGATTATTCCCTATTTTTTTGCAACACATTTTTAGCTCACATTTGGTTATACCAATGTGAGTTATCGTATAAGCTGAAGTCGATGGCGTCTGTATGTATGTACCGGTATGTATGTATGTACATACAGTATGTCCGTCAACATCAAAAACACGCAAACCACTGCCCATTTCAGCTTTGTATTTGGTGTGTGGATGCATCCTGGGCTATAGATGGGATTTTGTTCAAATGAAGTCTGCATTGCCAAAATTATGCAAATGAGCTTACAAAATTTGAAAATGGTCAAGAATTAATTTCTCAAGAACCGCTGTTTTGATTGCTTTGAAAATTTGTGTGCAAGTACCTTAGGTAAACCTTATACAGTTTTATGAATATTGTGAAGATATCCTTAATTTTGTATTTTTTCTGAATTTTTTGTGATTTTCTCATTTTCAGTAAAAATTCTTCTTCTCTGAAACCGCCAGCCCAATCGCTCTCAAATTTGGGTTGGGTCTTTGCAAGGGTGTAACTCTTCTAATTTGTTGAAATTATGACAAAATGGAGAAAATTACTATTTTGGAGTAATTTTGTCATTTTTGGTCAAAAAATCTTAAGCAGTATTTTCTTTCTAAGATCCTGGACAGACAGCTTTTATATTTGGTATACAGACGTACAGAGATGGCAATAGTTAGATATGTGGAAATAATCCTGAGATATACAAATTTGTATTTTTAAGACAATATTGTCATTTTTGGTCAAGAAAACTTGTTCTCAAAATTACTTGTTTGATAGCTTTGTAATTTGGTATAAAGTCCTGAGGGATGTTATTAGATAAATTTTCTGCTCAAAGTGTTGGAAATCCCCAAATTTGTATAATTTAGGTAATTTTCTCAGTTTGTGACCTTAAATGACCTACACCAACCCAGGATATGTTGTGAGACAGTTATGAAGGCTGTCAACGTAATTTTGTCATATTTGGTATCAATTTGTAGGAAAATTTGATCCAGAAAACAAAGCTGAGGTGAATTATTTCATTGCAGACCAATATTTACAAGAACAAGAACTGATGAGGAATTTGGATCCAGGATAATTCCAGATGTTGAAATCACTGCCCACTGTGGAAGGCAGTTCACCATCTGTAACTAACTTAAGTGCTGTTTACATTAATGATAACACTCATGGCATTAAGTTATTAACTAAAAACTCCCCAAGGTTGTAAATATATTTTCTGTCATGTAATACCGAGGGATGGAACATTTGATATTCAGGAGGGGGTAGGATCCAGAAGATTGATGAGGTAGCATTACTTTTTAGCTCCCATAGCCATATGTATATATGGCAATGGAAGCTATTCTTATAGGCTAGGAAAATGTCTGTATGTATGTATGTCTGTATGTCTGTATGTCTGTATGTCTGTCCGTCAACATCAAAAACTCCAAAACCGCTGTACATTTCATCTTGATATTTGGTGTGTACATGGATGATGGGCTGTAGATGAGATTTTGTTCAAATGAAGTTGTCATTGCCAAAAATATGCAAATTAAGTGAAAAAATGTAAAAACAGTCAAAATTGAAAAAACTCAATAACCACTGAGCAGATTACATGAAAAATTAGCATGTAAGTACTTTGGGCTGACATGAAATGATTGTGCGCATCTTGGGTCAGTGTCTTGGATTTGCTATTTTTCATGAATTTTTGTAATTTTCTCCCATTTTTGGTCAAAAAATCTCCTGCTCTGAAACCACAAATCCGATTGATTTGAAACTTGGTATTGAAGTGCATAGGAGTGACCTTTCCCAAATTTGGGCAAACCATGGTGAAATTTGCATATTTTTAGTTTACATGTCCATAGACTCCCATGTATAAGGCAGATCTCCATAGACTCCCATGTATAAGGCCACAAAAAATAAAAATTTAGTTTCTCATCGTATTCATATTGCAAAAAGGATGCAGTGACACAATTTTTAGTCCCCACGGATGAAGTCCAGTGAGCTTATAGATTGGGTCATGTCCGTCTGTTCGTCCATCCGTGAGTCCATCCGTTCACGCAGATATCTCGGATATTTTGACAAAATGTCATGTGACCTTGATGACCTTTGATCTCAAATATCGGATTTGTCCATAACTCAGTAACCACAAGTGCTACCACCCTTCATATATGGTATGATGGGACAGCTTATGACGCCACATATTGTACCTCATAATTATGTGCATATCTAATTTTGAGCGAGCCAATAGAGCTAGAGGTCTGATTTTTGGTATATAGGGATAACTCAGCAATACTATTTTTTTGACAAAATGTCATGTGACCTCTGTGACCTTTGACCTCAAATATACATATTTGTCCATAACTCAGTAACCACAAGTGCTACAGCCTTCATGTATGGTATGATGGGACACCTTATGACGCCACATATTGTACCTCATTAATTATGCGCATATCTAATTTTGAGCGAGCCAATAGAGCTAGAGGTCTGATTTTTGGTATATAGGGATAACTTAGCAATACAATTTTTTTGACAAAATGTCGCGTGACCTCGGTGACCTTTGACCTCAAATATACATATTTGTCCATAACTCAGTAACCACAAGTGCTACAGCCTTCATGTATGGTATGATGGGACACCTTATGACGCCACATATTGTACCTCAGTAATTATGCGCATATCTAATTTTGAGCGAGCCAATAGAGCTAGAGGTCTGATTTTTGGTATATAGGGATAACTTAGCAATACAATTTGTTTGACAAAATGTCACGTGACCTCGGTGACCTTTGACCTCAAATATACATATTTGTCCATAACTCAGTAACCACAAGTGCTACACCCTTCATGTATGGTATGATGGGACAGCTTATGACGCCACATATTGTACCTCAATAATTATGCGCATATCTCATTCTGAGCGAGCCAATAGAGCTGGATGTCTGATTTTTGGTATATAGGGATAACTATAGGAGAGAAATTTTTTGACCAAATGTCATGTGACCTCGATGACCTTTGACCTTGATTATACATATATATGCATATTTCAGTAACCACAAGTTCTATACCCTCCAATTTTGATAGGATATTAGACCTAAGATGTCACATCTTGTACCTCATTTATAATGCGCATATGTATTTCTTGGCTGGCCAATACTGCTAGAGGTCTGATCTTTTTTCCCGATTTAGAACCATAACTTAGACATGCCTCATGTGTTTCAAATTGGGAACAACGACATAGACCTATGTGCCCATAGATCTCAACATATACACTCCAGTGATACTTCTTAATGACCACATTTTCCTGCCCCATCAAGACTAATACTCCTATTACAAGTGGGGACTATGTCATTGTAAATGACTTGTTGAGTTAAGGTAAAGGGCGACGAATTCGGACGTGCACACGCTTTAGAACGTTTCTGCGCAGATTTAACTCCAGCCTGCCGCAAATGGGTTACTTTGTAGCGCATGTATTTAACATCACCTGTCATTGTTGAAATTGCACTTTTACCTTATTTTTTGACCCAGTGTCTTAGAAATACATGTGACCTATAACCTTGTCATATTTTGACCCCCTAGGAAGCTGTTTTTTATTCAATATGAGCGAAAAATTAACATTTCCCTCCCATTTATATGGCGCAAATTACCCATTCACCTGGAGATATTGTAAAAAGTAGCGTGGTGACACCCTTTTATTAAAAGTGTAAACTAAATGGTATTATGTCAGGAGTTTATTCGCCAAGTTTGGTCAAAATGACACCATTCAAAGCGACAGGAAGAAAGTTCGAAAATTATGTAGTGATGTAATTTCGATATCGTCATTTTGTAATCGATACTTATGTTAAAATTTCTTTACAAACATCATGAAAACTATACATTCGATAGATATGGATCTTAAGTCTTGGTATTTATTAAAATTAACTCATTTGCTAAGCGTTTTATAATTGCTTTCTTTAGTTTAAGTGAATTATATCATTTTTATTATTTCTAACGACGCCATTTTAACGTCCGTTTTCATGGAAACGAGCGTGGTGACCCCCCTTTTTATTTCATTTTGCACTTGCACAACTTCCAAGAATATTTGTGCAAAGTTTCAAGAAAATGACACCACAACTTAATTTTGACGTAATTCGTAGTGCTTCACCTTATGGTTGTATCACAGTATTCGATATATCTAATTCTGTATTTTTTCCATTTTATATTCTGAATAATTACATTAAACATATTTCACTGTCTCCAGTACATTTCATTTAAGTATTTTCACTTCATGCCACTTTATCCCTTTCACACATGTTCAAATATCTGACCAGAGAACAAACACTAAATAGTCCAGGATGGGAGCTACAGTGTCATTGACGCTATTTTTTACCAGATCCCTTCAACATTTTTTACCCACTCCCACCTTTTCTTTTCATCAAACCTCTTCTGTCTTGTTTTTGTTGTTGACATATGTATTTAGGATCTGCTTGTCCCATTGCTATAGAAGTTGATATGCATGTTCCTAAAGATGACCTCCATTACCTAAGTTGGAGACCTTATTGCTTTTGCCATTCTTGTTTTTCCTGGTTTAAATATTTCTTGAATGGACCAATTCAATCCGAATGTGAGCACACTGTCCTTGTCCTTGAAATTTATTGCATGTCTGTGGGGAGGGTCATCATTATTCTTACAACTACCAGAGGGCAAATAAGATGTGGCCTATATTACTCAGGTCTTCTTGGCAAGAATATATGCCAGCATTACAGATGGCCAGATTCAAACTAAGCATATTATAATATGATATGTAATATATTTTTGTTAAATTACTTGAAGCTTTGCATAAAGGTGGCATTTAGTATGGGTTCGAATGTATTTTGAAAGTTAAAAATGCAATGAGAAATTACATTATGTCACTTTTTATTAGCTCCGCGGTCAGCTACGCAGAGCTTATCAAATAGGTTGACTTTCCGTTGTCATCTGTAGTCGTCGTCCGTCGTCGTCGTCGTCCGTCAACAATTGCCTTCTCCTCTGAAACCGCAAGTCCAATTGCTTTGAAATTTTATATGCAGTTCACTTGGGGTGACCTAACTTGAGTTTGTTCAAATCGTGGTGAAATTTGCATATTTGTATTTTTGGGGCATTTTTTGATGTTTTTGGTGTTTTTGGTAAAAAAATCTTTAAAATCTACTTTTTCAAAACTACCAGTCAGATAGCTTTGATATTTCGTACATGTGTCCCTTGGGATAATCAATTTCAGATTTGTTCAAATTGTGCAGAAATCTGCAAATTTGCATTTTTTTTGTGCAATTTTTGCCATTTTTGGTCAAAAAATGTATTTCTCAAAAAGTTCTGGTCTGGTAGTTTGAAATTGGCATACAGGTTTCTATAGATGAACTAAGTAATATATTTTTAATTTCTGATGAAATGTGTAATTTTGTATTTTTGGGCAATTTTTGCAATTTTTGGTCAAACAATGTGTAATTCCAAAACTACTCATCTGATAGCTTTGAAATTTGGTATACAGATTCCTACAGATGAACAAAATGACATTTATTGAAATTATGATGAAATCTGGAATTTAGTAATTTTGGGGCAATTTTTTGCCATTTTTGGTCCAAACATGTGTATTTCCAAAACTACTCATCTGATAGCTTTGAAATTTGGTATACAGGTTTCTGTAGATGAACTAATGATATTTATTGAAATAATGATAAAATCTGTAAGTTTGTATTTTGGGGGCAATTTTTGCCATTTTTGGTCAATAAATATGTTTCTCAAAAAGTACTGGTCTAACAGCTTTGAAATTTGGTATACAGGTTTCTATAGATTTGATCTTTTGAAATTATGATGAAATCTGCAATTTTTATTTTGGGGGGCAATTGTTGCCATTTTTGGTCAGAAAAGTTCATTCTCAAAAAACTACTCATCAGATAGCTTTGGTTGACATGTTCTCAGGGATGATCTGATGTGATATATTCAAAGTATGATGAGATCTTCATCTGTGTATTTTGCAGCTTATTGTAGCCACTTTATTCAGGCCACTGCATTGAGCTATCAAAGATTTCCACCTTCTTCATCAACATGTGTCAAAAATAGTCATTCTCTTCATAAGCACAGCGGAGCTATACCGGCCGCTAGGTTGCTTGTATTGTTCTTTCAGACTGTGACACACAGGGGAGGTTAATCACTTTTGCTCATGAAAATTGGGGAAGAGCACTTGTTTTCTTGCAAACATTTTTGAAGGTTTACTATTTTGTGCAGCACAATTGTGAAAAACACGGCCTCAGTCATTTCTGTCCAGTCCCTACATATATAATTAGTAAACACACATATCGCAGGTCACCACTTCAAGCATTTAATAGATGCTGTTTACGCCCTTATTGTTATATATATATGTAGATGAATCCATAAATTAAATTGCACTGAAAATGCATATTTCTACCTTAAAGTGTGAGTCCCGCCACATTTTGAGGCTTTTTCGTTTGACTTGAGGCGTATACTCTAGTTCTGGTTGTCAATGAAATTGGTATTAATAAAACAAACATTTACACACAAACTGAAGCTTATTTGAGCGGTTTTTAGACGGTTGTATTATGTTATTTTGACGAAAACACGGGAAAAGTTGCACGTTTCGACTTCAATCATGGTTACATTTTCCGGAAATTGCCAAGCTCGCCCCGTTTTGGCGTAAGTAGCTGTGATGTCACTATAGAACGCATGATGATAACTAGGGAGATAGTGATAATTTCATGAGTGAAAGCATTGCAACTGAGAATGTCATTGTAACAGGAGATATGACAAAGCTCTTCAGAATTTACAGGCCTGCAAATTTTAAGAGTCAGGACCTTAACCTAAACGAGAACAAGAGTAGAACTCTTGATTACCGTCGCATCTGTGATAAGCCCACCGTGACCACAGTCAAACACACCAATACACTGCCGTATACACAACCGCAAGCTACCAAAATATAAATAAAAGTCTGGAGTTGCCATCTCACCTTAATATTACTTCTCAACATAATTTGCTGCCTCCTTCAAATTCTGTATATAAAAATTTGAATTACACCATGACGCTTGTAGATAAATGTAGTAGAGATCAATTGAAAATTGCCCGCCGCTTATTATAACACACATCTTTCCTATCAACAGCTGGAAGTGGAACAGGCTGAGGGTCATGTTAGCATAAACAGCAAAGTAGTATTCTCGCCGCAAAATCTTGGCGTTATAAAACCTCACATGAACATTGGCACTTTTAAAAATATGTGACCGTGAAATTAAAATTGACATGATGTAAATATCGGGCACACTGGCACCCGAGGCCGGGCGGCTAAGGTGGCCATTTCTGTGATGGAGTGATTAGCTACGCTTCAGCAGGTTTTTTCTTGATTAAGTGTCAGTGATATAAACTGTATAAAGCACAGTGTTCATTGTTTCATGACTGCAAAATTCTCAAAGCTAAGATTTAGTCAAGCAGAAGGGAACAGATGACAACAACATGACTGCTTGGTCAACAGTATGAAACTTCTTTGCTACACGTTGTGTCACTGTTACTGGCAGCGCCGTGCTGTATTATACACAACCTATCATTCAGTCTCGCAAAGAGTCAGTCAATCACTACGTAAACTTTTTAGGAATATAAAATTAGATATCTCCTAACATTACTAATTATAGAGTCACACATACATGAGATGTAGTACTTATCTCGCTCTTGTCCACAGTTGATGATGATACACACGAACGCTTTCTGGTGACAATAGTCGTACTGGTACAGTATTGAGATTACATAATCGATGTAGTAACTGCATGAGTTAAAGTCTATCTTACCGTACATCAGGCTTCTGAACCATGTTTATTCGACGCAAAGTCACAGCATTCGAAAATGTGCACTGCAGAAAACGCTTGTCTGAATGCCTTTTTCCGACCCTTTCTTGTAATTTTGGCAAATGCGGCTAAAACGGCATCCTAAAATGCAATAGACTGGCAATGGCTGCGGTAACTTTAGCCACCAAAAGCCTAACTTCTCACCATGTTGACGCCACAGTGGTAAGCATTTGCTATAGGGGAGGTGAACACACTCACTCGTATGTTCTATTAGTTACATCATTTACGGTGGCAATGCCCGTGAATTCCGAAACGACCCGAATGGCAGCCAACTTTAAAGTCGCACAACATATGGCATTTTTATAATATTTACGGCGTCGTTTCCTTGGGGTGATGCATTTATTTGAGAAATTAGTGATGGCAAAAGCATATAGCATGGCTCATTTCAAGCAAAATTAACTTGGTATTTATGCGGGACATACGCTTTAAACTGCAGAAAGTTAATCATGGCCCATGAAATTTAACACACCATCACACAGCACTTGAGCATGCTGTACCGTACATAGGCATGTGATGCATGGACCTTGGTTAATGCTTACCACTCTTATTATGTTATGAAAGCAGACAATAGGTTAATGCACAATTGGAATTTTAATAGCTATAGAAAATGCTATCATCTATCATTACCAGTCGAATAGTTGAAATAAATCATTATCCTCGTAGTGAAAAATGCAAGGCAGAAAAAACAGAGGGTTGATATAACATTTGAACTATTTAACATTGCACTGCATCCAAGGAACTTAATGGGCAGCTGTGAAGCTTAAGTTTGCTTTTTGTCAAAACTTTGAGGGTCACAGCTTAGGTCAAGGCTATAGTGAATGCTGTACCATATCCGGTAGTCATGATGGAGAATGCTAGAAAACTGATACTCAGATGAGTCACTGTACTTTTGATGAATGAGTGCAAGAAGGTTTAATGATGGATGCAAATGAATCCAAAAATCATGTGGAACCATCTGCCTGTGCACACATTCAGTTGCTCATCAATGAAATCGATCGTAGAGCTGGCAGTGTGTAAAATCATGGAAGTCAAAATTAGCTTGCAACAGACACAAAACCGATCAGACAGCCACCACCACAGCTATGACCCACAGCTGATAGAAGGTGCTGATTTACAAAATTGATTTTGGTGTTTGTAGTAACTAGATAATGGTCTGTCTTTGTTGCTGATTGATAACTGATAAATGTCTTCATGCATATATGTATATGGAATCAGTTTGAGGAATGCATACCCCTTTGAATGCTGTAATTTTTCCCACCAAAATTTAAATGCAACATTTTGCCAATATTTATGAACTTTTGGGAATTTTTTTTTGATAATTTTGGACCAAATGAACATCACATTTCGCTGGCTAGGGTTAAAGTAGATGGCAGTGATTTGATTGTTATAATCTATTGCATGAATATCAATGGATTAAACATAATAAAGAAGGGATACAGGCACCTTTTTGTGCTGTTTTCATGATTTTTGTTTTGATATGAAATATAGTAGTTTTGGTTTTTGACTTCTGAAACATACTGGAATACTTGTCAATTGTACACATCCTCAATTCTGTTTGCATTCAGAAAAGATTAAACATTCAGTGAAAAATTTATGGTCTGTACCAAAAATCTAGTTCCGTATGAACTACTGTCATCTCTCATCATGCAGGCTATGCATATAAACATACACTGTCACACAAAGTTTGTGCCTTTGCAGTGCCTTCATGTGTATAAGGATAGCAACTTTACTCTACATTGTGACAATGTTCAAATACCACAGGAAAGCAAGTTCGTATCTGAATCAGAAAAATCCAATCCGTCCAAACTGAGGTAACAAAATCATCTGTTTGCATTCTGCAAAGGGGTATGTTTTTGACACTTTGTCATTATTTGGCATACATAATAACTTTATGCGTGTGTTCCATATTTTCTATGTGTAACAAAAAGGTAAAAAAAAAAGATTTGTTCATGGAATTCAATATTACTATTTATACGTCTATCTATACATCATTTTTCAATGTCATTACTGTTACAAACAAGACATAATTTACAAAAGACATTTTGATAGCTGTTATGTTCACCAAAATATATATTCTGAAACAATTTAATCACAACAAAGTCAAATCTCAATTGATGATGACCTTGCTTGATTTTATACCTAAACCCCAGCTCTTTTCAAAAGTTCTACAGAAATACAATCATTTGTTCAACTTTTACCATTAATTAATTAATTAATTAATTAATTAATTAATTAATTAAGTTTTAATCTGTCATGGTACGCTATCACCTACATTTATCCTTTTGCAAGAGCTCAGTATGTAATTTAAAAATTTTGTATTCAGTCAGTCACTCAATTAATCAGACAACTCAAATTTCTGTAAAAATGACTAAATAACTAACTAAACAAATAAGTAAACAATAAATATTAAATATCTTTAATCATATATAGCATTCATGCTATGATTACTTAGAAACACATTCAGCAGCTAAAATTTCCTGAATTGTTGATTATGCAGAGTATGATTCAGTTTAAAATGTTGAAAAGTGGTATTGATATCTTTCCAAATTTTTATGTTAATTCCAGTGTTTGTTTTCCATAACATTTCTCAGGTGATGGTGGGGGTCTTGGACCAGTTAAAGTCTTACAAGACATCATTGAACCAGAAGATGGTGAAGAGATATTGATTTTACCTAATATAGTAAGTTCAATAAGTTCAGTGTGGTTGCTCTTTAGTCAACAACACATACCAATTCATTACAAGAGTTTATTTGCAGGTTCATCCTGAACATGTCATTTGTTGTTGTTCTGTTACAAACTATTTTGTGTTTGGAGCTTCTTCTAACAAAGCACAGGAACATTTTTTTTATATTTGCCTTTTGCGTGACAGATCTGAATTTGGAAATTTTAAAAAATTGATATGCTTGTCCCAAAATAATTTTGTGTTGTAACAGTGTGAAAATTGTTTAAATATTGGAATTAAATATTTAGTTTTGAAGATATTCTGTAATTGTATAGATTTACATTGCTACAACATATAATGAAACATATGTCTTTTCATCGTATCAAAAACTTAAAAACTCTCTACGAATCCATGTACGAGCAAACTACATATCCATGAACCAATTTATGTGTGAGTGAATAATTGTGTTTGCTCTTTCAAACTGTCACAGTTTTACCCTCCTTTTTGATAAAACATCCCCCTCTAGAATCACTCTTATGATATCTATCAAAATTTGCTTGTGAGTACCCTGAGAAAGGTTGTCATTTAGAATTGAAAAGATGATGATGATAAATTTAAACAAACATCTCATTATACTGTTTAATTAAATATAAGACAGTTCTGCTTGTAGTATAGCCTTCAAATGTGTAGAGTGTATATTTCTCAGTAGAGTGTATATTGCTTCATCTCAATATGGCAATTTTGCATAACATTTTTCCACCAAATCTTATTATGATCTAAATGTCTGCATAACCACTCAACTGACTTTTTCTAACTATAGTTTCTTTATAAGCTAATAAGGATATCCTCCGTGAGATGTCTTGAAATGATAATATTGTCATATAACGATTTTAGGATTAATTTTCCCAGATCTGTTTTAAAACTACCTTTCTCTTAGACAACTCTGCACATGGTTTCTTCAGTGAGATGAGGCTTCTAAGAAAAGAAAAAACATCACCTCTTCCAATTGATGATTACATTTAGTTTTTTAATTATCAATTTCTTAGGGAGTAATGTCTCATTTTAGCTCTCCATTGGTAAATGTATAAATACCAAAGAGAGCTTATGGTGTAAGGTAAATCAGTTTCATTTACATCTCATTTGCTTGCTTGTATGTGTGTGTATGTATGCCCATCCAGATCAAAAACTCCCAAAGTGCAGCACCTATTATCTTAGTATTTTGTGTACATATGCAACATGGGGTGGAGATGTGAATTTGTTCAAATGAACATGTCAGTGTCAAAATATACAAATGAGGAAAAAGGAAAAATTCTGCAAATTATATATTGCTAAAACTGTATAACTGTAAGTCATGCTTGTATTTTTTTTGGATAATTTTTTTTCAGTTTTTAGCAATCTGCTTATCAGATTGTTTGGAAATTTGGTAAGCATATTCCACACGCTGACCTCAATCAGGGTTAATTTTGGTGACATTTTCTTTTTTGAATATATTTAGAGCAATGTGCCCTGGTTTTGATCTAAAAATATTCTCTGAAACCGCTAGTCTTATTGCTTTAAAACTTGTATGCATGCTCCTCAGGGTGACCTTAATCAGGTTTTCTTTAAATTCTGGTGAGATTTGCATATTTATATTTTTGAGGCAATTTTGACCTGTTTCGGTTAAAAAACATTCTTCTCTAAAGTCACTTGTCTGGTTGCTTTTGAGCTTGGTATACATGTTCCTCTTGTTGATCTCAGCCAGGTTTGTTGCAATAATGATGAATTTTTGGTATTTGTATTTTCTGGACAATTTGTTTTGGTCTGATTTCTTCTCTGGCTGACACCTCTTGTCAGGTTGCTTTGGAATTCTATATGAAAGTCCTTAGGGATGAGCCTCATGAGTTTGTTCATATAATGAAAAAAGTATGCAATTTTGTGTTTTGGAAACAAAAGTAGCAGTTTTTGATCAACAAATACCAAATAGCTTATTCCACGAAAGGCCTGATTGCAAACATTGAAAACCATGCATTGCACAAGAATGGATGGGATGTTTTTCAAATGAAGTTATTGTTACCAAATATATGGAAATTAAACACGGAACAATGATTTAAAAGTCATAGATACTTAAGATAGTTGTTTTTAAAATGTTATAATTATCAACAATTTTCTATTTTTGTGGCGTTTTGCTTCTTTTCTCAATTTTCGACCAACATTAAAAACAAACAAACATTTATTTAAAGAAAGAGTCTGCAGTATTAATTTGAGATTTAGTTTGCGAATCCTTACAAATTTCACGTACACATTTGCCATGTCTGAATAGGATGAAATATTGTAGTATTGTTTGTTTTTGAATTTTGCTTTATCATATCTTTAAAATAACATTAACGATTTCGAATGCAGGTTTGACATTTGCGTGAAGGTTGCTTTGAATTATAGTACTATATTAAGATTATATGAAAATGAAAAGTTGTTAATTTTTGTAATTATATTTTATTATTTGTGCTGATTTTATACCTACAGATAGTCAGGTACATGATATAGACCAAGTTTGTTGAGCTCATGACAAACAATTGCAACATCAAATGTGACAAGCTTAGATATGTGATGTTAGATGACTGTCAAAAACAGTATAGAACCTTTTAGATGTGAATAGCAGAATAAAAAATATAATTTTGATTTTAATACAATAAAACAGTAATATTGATAGGTGATTTATTACTTTGATATTTGGTAATAATGTTGGAAGGGTCTATGCATGTGATATTTTGGTAAAATATCATAGAATTGGTATTTGATTTTTTCAAATATTTGGTCAAAAGTCTTTTCTCAGGAATCACGTGTTAGGTGGTAATCTAATTTGGATTAAAAGTTCTAAGGATCAATAGATTACCATATGTCCACATGATGATGAAATTTTGGTAATTTGTACATATGAGCCAGTTTGAAGACAGAATTGTCAGTGCAGATCACTTTTCAGGTATGACATGTTTTACAAAACAAAATAGGATGGATATTTCTGTATGTTGTGTTCAAAAGAAGTTTTGGGGTTCAGATGTAGTAATTTTGGACAATTTTTGCCTGTTGATATAATATTCTTGAAGTTTATGGTCCAATTGCAAAAACTTCATCGGTAATTCTAATGTCAGCCTAGATGCATACTTAACTGTGAATGGGTGTTTGTTCAAACAAAGTTACTATTTACCAAAAATTTGTTATTTACCAGCTAAAACATAGACTTCGTGGAAATCTCAATAACATTTTGTCAGATTGTCTAGAAATAACTTTATTCAAGTGTCTTAGGTAGCAGACCTCTTATGTTTTTGTTAATTTATAGCCGATATCTTGTATTGTATTGTGGGAAGCTCACTAACTAACATACAAAAAAAGTTAAAAAGTGTTATATTGAAGTAACCACACGGTGAGTCTAAAAGAATTTGCGGCAAACCAATATTGTATTATGACAAGCTTATTTATTGACAAGTATGCAGGATGACATACAGATATAGAAAGGAAAAAGTCATTTGTATAGATAGCAAATTTGGTTGCTTTATCCAGCAAAGTTGACCATTTATCACCAAATCTTACATCTTTGGATGTACATATGTCAATTTTGTACTGAAAGCTGAGATTGCTTTGAAACTTGGTTTGCAGGACCTTTTTTACTTTCCATATCGTATTGTATATTTATTGAATTCTTTGTCTTGGAAGGTCAGATATTGGCTTCTACACAAATCTGTGATTTGATGCTCAGTGGTTATACCTTGACAGACGTATATATATTCTCATACATGAATTTGCATTCGTGAGAAGATCCCATTATCTACCTTAGAACTTAATCTGCGACGTATATGGCAAATAGTCTGCAGTTTAAGCCACTTCCCCTGGCCTCCGGACCTCTCACGAAAAGGGGTCGGGTCGCTCAGGGGAATGCGATGTTCAATGGCCGACGTATGTCCTACATCCCAATCGTGTTGCGAAAACACATGCCGTCGTTGCTTTAGCTTCTCATTGATTCTGACTTTGTCCTCATAACTAAGCGGGGAGTCACCGAAGTCAACAATGAAGTCCGCTTCATTTTCCGTCTTGTCAGCACTGTCCTGTGCTGTCACTTTCGTTTGGTAACTGCCGCACTCAATATTCCCTCAGAGCCCTTTTGTTCTGGTTCAGGCATAAGTTCACTGGGTTTTATGGGCCGCACCCATTCTGGTAAGACTAAGTCCGCAACAACGCGTCTTGGCATGATGGTTATGTTATGTCTGGTATCATTATGCACAATGACTTTCACTCGTTGGGTACTCCCTGGCAGGAGGGTGGTGACATTGCTCTTTATTATCAATCCTCCAGGGGTGTGGTGATGGGATGGGGTTTCCACCAACACAGTAGTTTCTGGTAATCCAATTATTCCTCTTCCTATACATGTCAATGGCATTGTCTTTCCACTCGGTATAGTAACGGGTCTCCTGCCTGCTAGCCTAACAGAGTTGATCCGTCCATCATGGCCACACTTGTCAAAAGCATCTATCCTCTTGTATGCTTCAGTGAAGAGGGCTGCCGTCGGTAATTTCTTCAAGTAATGCTTTCCCGCTATTTTTTACATCTATGGGCCATATTGCGAAATATACTAGTGTTGGTACCACAAATCACTGGTACGTCTCCACTTTGGTCACGGTCTGGGGTAACTAAAGCAAGTGTTTCACAAGTCTCCTCCACTCCAGCAACTTCCTTGGGGAACCGAATAGATACTGTGATATACCCATAGTACGGAACCACTTGATCACCTGCACCACGTACTACCAAGTCTTCAATTGGCTTGAGGCGGCAGTGAGACAGGTGTCGGTCATAAAACGATGTGCGAAATGAGGGTGACTTGGGAACCACTGTCAAGTAAACACTGGCAACTGATTCCATCGACGAACACTTCTGTAGTCATACTATCGCCTACCAGCCCTTCGGGTAGTGGTTTGTTGGCTACGGAATGTTCGTTGACTTGTGCAATGTTGTCAATTTTGTCTTTCCTTTCGTCATGTGTATTACTGGGGCTACACTCTTCTTGGACATCCACCGGCCCCTCTACTGTGGGTGTCCCCGGTAGTTTCCCTTCGACTCAAAAAATGCTCGTGCGAACTTCTGCTTGACCAGCTGTAGGTCTGGATTTTCCTTTCTGAAACATTTCTTCTCTGTATGTCCGTCCAAACCACAATTAAAGCAGAAGTTCAATTTCTTGAACATATCAGATCCCGCTGGCTTGATTTTGTAAGAGTTCATAATAATGAATGCCCATTAAGTCTTCTATTGTGCAACTATTGACAAAATGTATTTCGATGGGTGGAGCATCAAAATGTATTCAAATGCATTTGACATTATGTTATTATGAGCTAAGGCCCATAAAATGTTGTTCCAACACACACTTAGGACTGCCACATTTAACCAAATGTAAGCAAAGAGTCATTGACGCTATTTTCACCACATCAATTTATGACACTGTGCAGAATGGTATGCCATCCATTTTGTCAATCATGCTCAACTTGTAATATACATTGTACAGTGTAACTTCATGCACCTTTCTCATACATACTGAGTATATTCTGTAAGCTATGAACAGCTGACTCTGTGATAATTTAAAAGTCAGTTTATTCAATAATTATAATACATTTTTTCATGCCACATTCAATGTTTTGCAGCCAGGAATATCACCATGCTGCTTTTTAATAAAGTGTGTGTGCACTTATTATCTGGTTCATGTTTGTTCCTACTTAATATAACACTAATTGAATTTCTTGAAAAACTGGTACAATGCAAATATAACCCAAAAGTAATTCCACAAACACTTACAAATAATGCAACTAATCACCCGCAAACAACCTGAGTGTAGTTAACTTATAATTGTCTCATTTCTCAATATTTTTCAATTAATAATGAATTTTTCAATTTATCCATTATGGCAAAGAACTCTGTGATTCTCAAGCTACATATTTTCAAATTTATTTTAAAGATTGCTTACGTCATACCCAAAAGTACTACAAATGATAACATTGTTGTATATTACTGTATATGCATAGCATTTTAAATATTGCTACATTTTTTCTCTTTGAAATAATATGCAGTAGGTGTTTTTAAAATGTGCTATACAGGCAGTAATAGTAAAAGGGACACTCAAAGAGTATGTCTTCTATTCAGACAGGGTCAGTGGAATCAGCTGATGTGTTACATGATGACAGCTCAGAAGAGGAAAAACATCAACAATTCAAAGACAAGAAAGGTATGTGTCCAAATGTATCCATCTGCTTGGCAGAATAACCGTCAGTATGCAGTTTCCATAAATAAAAAGAGATTGGGGTCTTGCAATACCCGATATTTACAACCAGTTGATCACACTGCCATCTAATGGTCAACTATAAATATTTAATTTTTCTTTTGTCATTCTGATACATGACAGATCGAAAGTTCAATACATTGGAAAAACGTTGACTGCTTATATTACAGAAACTCCGTACTGACAAGAAATGTAAACTTGTACACTTTTGGTTGAATTTTACAGAATTGGTGATTTTGCATATGTCATGACCTAGGCCATTTTTTCTAGGTCTTAAAGGAAATTTTAACCACTAAATAATTTACAACACTATGCTCATGCTTACACACCCTGTGTAACCAATAGTATCTCCATTACAGCTCTTCAAGTTGCTCAAACAAAGGCCAAACAAACTTGAAAGTGTTTGTAAATATGCACGTTAATGCTCTTCTGAATTGTTAGATGGCCAGTCAGCAACAACTTCATTAGTGATCGTTGAAGTCATACTATCATCAATTTTTGAGTAGTGATTTGTTGGCTTTTTGAACTAAACTAGGGAGGGGTCTTATACACGGATGTATAGTTTTTTTTAAAATATTCGAAAAGTGGGGGAGGGCCTTATGCTTGAGCGGGGTCTTATGATTTGATGAATAGGTATCTAAAAAAATAATCCATCCATAGGGGCACAGAAACTAACAAATTTGCTATCACTGTTGACAGTTATGGCCTTCAACTGCATTCGATACATCTGACATGTAGTAATGTAGTTATATGTACCTCTCTGCTTAGTGCTCTTGGTATAGTTATTACTTTAAAAGAAATTTTAAATTCCTTCAAAATTTGATGGTTTCCTGTGAATAACCTGTTATCCCTCATTGAACTTTTGGCATCACATTGTAAAGGATTGCATAAACCATTGAGTTTTACAGTACCAAAATGCAAAACATTACATATGCGTAAAAGTGCAGTGCAGTATTCAGAATGAGCTTTTACTGCACATTTATGTCACACTTTCTGTGCATCTATGAAAGGTCCAGTATGGTGGTACATATATTCATACACAAATTGATGTCCGCAAATTGTACCGATGCAGAGAAAACAGCAGTAGACTAAACCTTAACTGAGTAATAAGAATTCTGCCAGTCATCATGTTGAGTGTAAATGAACTCTTGTTTTCCTCACCAAAAATCTCTTTTTGTCATTTTTATCTCCCATATATGCATATGTATATATGCAAATGGGAGGTATTCTTATAAGGTGGAAAAACGTCGTCTGTATGTATGTATGTATGTACGTATGTATGTATGTATGTATGTATGTCCGTCCACGTCAAAAACTCCTAAACCGCTGTCTTAGTATTTGGTGTACAGGTGCACCTAGGGGTGGAGATGTGAATTTGTTCAAATGAACATGTCAGTGCCAAAAATATGCAAATGAGGAGAAAAAAAGGAAAAATCCTGCAAATGGCTAAAACTCAGTAAGCATTGGTCAGATTTGGTTGAAACTTGGTATGCAGATTTCTTTAGGTATTCTTAATGACGTGTGCAAAAATTGGGATGAAATTTGCATGTTTGTATTTTTAGGGTATTTTTTCCGTTTTTAGTCAAAAAATCTTGTTCTCTGAAATCACTCGTCTGATTGCTATGAAACTTGATATTCATGTTCCTCAGGATGAACTCAGTCATGCTTGTACAAATTGTATTGATATTGTCATATTTGTAATTTTTAGGCAATTTTCCCAATTTTTGATAAAAAAAATTTTATCCAAAAACTACTGATTTGATAGCTTTGATATTTGGTATACTGGTAGCTAAGATTAATCTCAATATAATGTATTGAAGGTATGTTGAAACTGGCAATTTTTTTTTTTTTATTTTTGGGGCAATTTTTAACTTTTTTGGTCAACAAGTTTTTCTCCTAAAACTTCTGATCTGGTAGCTTTCTAGTATACAGGTTCCTAGGATTTATGTTGATTAGATATATTTAAAATTAGGATGAAATCTGCAATTTTGTATTTTGTTGCCAATTTTCTCATTTTCGGTCAAAAAATGTTTCTCAAAATTTATCAGTCTGATTGCTTTGATATTTAGTAAACCGGTTCTTAGGGTTTTTGTTAATAAGATATATTGAAATTAAGTTTAAATCTGGAATTTTGAATTTTGGGGCAACTTTGTGAAACTCAGTTTTACTGGGATATCTTTTATTTGCATTTTAAAGATTTTTTTTGGTAATTTTATACCAACTAGAACTAAGAGAATGTAATGTGGTGATTAAGTAAGCATTTGATATGGTAAACTGTATTGGTGTTGAAATGCGGTAAAACAATCCTGGCAGATTTTGAAAAATTCCAAACAAATGCCAATAAAAAATTCAGCCAGAGAAGGTTTGACAAAAAGAAAAGGTGGGAAAATGGGGAAAAAAGAATGTACAATGGATCGGATAAAAAAGATAATGTAACTCAAGGATCTTCCAGACACCATCCCTTATCAAATGGTCCACCCTGATGTATTTTTGCACACAATTAACCATGCAGTGCATTTTAGTTTAAGATGTCAAGTTCGGTAAGGATTTGAAAGGAATAGTCAAGTTCACCACAGTTTAACTTTATCTCTTGTGTCATCATCCTTGTGTAATTGGTTAAGTTTGTAAGTTGTTCCAGATGTGGATGCACCAGCTGTTCTGGAAGAAAATAATGTTTACTTTTTCCTGTAGGGTTTCTGAGTTGATGATTGTATGTTGAAATTTCTCAATGTATCTGGTGTATGGGCAAAGTGTAAACATTGGTTGCATGTTATGTATTTCAGTCTATGTCAAATATTGTAAATGAAAAATCAAGAACAGTTTGCTATGTGCTTGTAAAAGATAACATATTTGTCAATACATAAACTGCCTTGCAGATTGATTGTCTTAAAGATTATCACAGAAGTAGAAAAGGAAAAGAAACTAATCAAATTGCTGTAACATATTCACTCTCAGTGCCTGTATAGGCCTATACTTAACTATTTTATCATTACATTCAGCTGTTTGTTATATCTTTATCACTCTCCATGGGCCAAGGCACACTTGGGGTCAATGTCATCACTCTGTGCCAGTCTGTGTATGTCAGTCTGTCTGTATGTATGTCCATGTTTCATTCAATTGTTGACTTGTTTGATATCTATATGGGAGCGAACAGTAATGTTGTCACTATTTTTATGTTAAACTTATTATGAAGAGACAGTAGCTGCATCATTTGACAATTTAATTTCTCATGATTTTTTTCCTGCATATTGACAGCAGAAATTCCCAGAGTTGAGTTTGTTAACATAGTAATGCATATATATAAGGTGTTGTGTGTAGCAACACATTTGAGTTCTATTCTTGACTGAAAATTCAATAGTTGCCTTTACATACCGGTATGCTGCGGTATTTCAACAAGCAAAACACCAGACATTGCAACATATTATCTTATACCCGTTTATTATCCAGGTAGGCTACCATATGGTAGAGAAAAAGGTTGAAAGAGCTCAGAGAATGCAAGAAACTGTCACTGATAATATAGAACAAAATAACTAAGTTTATTTTCATTGATGTAAAGGAGAACTAAGTGAAAAAAATATAACTCTGTCTTTTCATTAAAATTGAGATATCAGTATGAAGGTTTACTTTTCAGTGACTGTTTAATATTTTCATACCGAAAAAAGTCCAAGATCAGGATTTATCATACTTTTACACTTATGACTCTAAATAAGATAAAGAAATGGATGATGATTATTAGAGTCTAGGTGTATATGGTATTTTGCAACGCTGTACTATAGGACAAATAAGAAAATCTATCATTGAGCTCTGGAATCTGTTCTTATGGAGTATATATGGAGGATTTGTCGCCCATAGTGTAGACGTTTGCGTAAACGTTGAATAATTTTGAATGCTGCCTTTTTACACAAATATTATTTTATTTATGTACAAGGGGGAGTAAACATAAAGCCTCAAAATTTAAAGGTCTTGCGTACGGTATTTTGTAAAATTCTTGGCATTGGTATTCCATTAATCAGTTATTGCCTGATATTGTCTGTTTCCATGTGTCATATCAGCATATTTGTGAACACACCACCGCTAAGTTGAGGAAAGACAGGAGGGTTTATTGCAAAAAGGAGAACGAAAATGCCAACAAAGTATAGAATAAAGCACGAGATGAAACGGCAAATATAAAGCAGTAAAGGGCATAGAACTAGTGCCCTCGCAGATCTCAAACTAAGTACTATCAAAACTTACAATACAAAACAGTCAAAATAGAAGTAGCAAACTAACCTATAATAAAATATAAGCAAAATATATGGGAGAGGGCCCCTTCAGTCAAGCAACCGAGCAACGGTCATTGGTGACCTTGGGGTCAAGGTCTGAATGACCTTGATGATGAATCCATCCTGAGAGGCCGCAATGTGGGAAAGGAGTGGAATTCCCGAGAAATGGGGGTCAGGATGGAATCCAAAGCCCGGACACTTGAAAGAAAGGGAAAAAGAGAGGAGGAGACAGGGGATGGTGGTGGGATAGGCTGAGCTGGTATGGCATGAACCCAGCGGCTGAATGAATGAATGAATGAATGAATGGGAGCGATGAGACAAAGGCTTGGTATGTAGTGTCGTGTGCAAACGTGGCTGATTGGCTGGGAAGGAGGATTGATAACAGTCATGGGTAGAAGAGCCGATTGGCTAAGGGGACGACAGTGAAGATGTACGGAAGGCAGATAGCTAGGTGTAATCACAAAACGCATCTGTGATAAAACACAGATTCCACTTGTGAACACACCACCGCTAAGTTGAGGAAAGACAGGAGGGTTTATTGCATAAAGGAGAACGTAAATGCCAACAAAGTATATAGAATAAAGCACGAGATGAAACGGCAAATATAAAGCAGTAAAGGGCATAGAACTAGTGCCCTCGCAGATCTCAAACTAAGTACTATCAAAACTTACAATACAAAACAGTCAAAATAGAAGTAGCAAACTAACCTATAATAAAATATAAGCAAAATATATGGGAGAGGGCCCCTTCAGTCAAGCAACCGAGCAACGGTCATTGGTGACCTTGGGGTCAAGGTCTGAATGACCTTGATGATGAATCCATCCTGAGAGGCCGCAATGTGGGAAAGGAGTGGAATTCCCGAGAAATGGGGGTCAGGATGGAATCCAAAGCCCAAACGAAGGAAGTATGACTGAAGTGACCCCCAAAAGGAGGGAAGAAATTGAGAATGATGTTAGTAAAGGGGTTCTCGCACCCAGGGGAACACCACGGTGGTGATACGGCCTGGGGGGAGGGGTCCTGGGGGACAGGTAAACTGTACGAGCCCAGGTGGAAACATGGTGAAATGGAGACGAGGTTCTCACACCAAGGGATCACCGCGGTGGTGATACGGCTTGGGGAGAGGGGGGTCCCGGGGGACAGGGTAGACTGTACGAGCCCAGGTGGAAATGTGGATGGAACAAGACAAGGTTCTTGCACCCAAGGGATCACCGCGGTGGTGATACGGCTTGGGGGAGGGGGTCCCAGGGGACAGGTAAACTGTGCGAGCCCGGGTGGAAACATGGAACGAAGACAAGGTTCTCGCGCCCAAGGGATCACCGTGGTGATGATACGGCTTGGGGGAGGGGGTCCTGGGGGACAGGTACGTAAACTGTGCGAGCCCAGGTGGAAACAACGTACATGTAGGAATGTTAGGTGACAGAACACAAACGTGAAACACGACGAGACATGTAACGTGTGAGTCATAATGCAATGGAATGAGACTGACTTGCAATGACGTATAGGCAGCTGTTAAAAAGTGTTTGAGTGTGCACCCGGTGAGTCCAGATGGCAAAACGCAGACATGAAACTGAGGGGTCCTGGGGGACAGGTAAACTGTACGAGCCCAGGGGGAAACATGATGAAACGGAGACGGGGTTCTCGCACCCAAGGGATCACCGCGGTGGTGATACGGCTTGGGGGGAGGGGGTCCCGGGGGACAGGTAAACTGTGCGAGCCCGGGTGGAAACATGGAATGAAGACGAGGTTCTCGCGCCCAAGGGATCACCGTGGTGATGATACGGCTTGGGGGGAGGGGGTCCTGGGGGACAGGGTAGACTGTACGAGCCCAGGTGGAAACGTGGATGGAACAAGACAAGGTTCTCGCACCCAAGGGATCACCGCGGTGGTGATACGGCTTGGGGGGAGGGGGTCCCGGGGGACAGGTAAACTGTGCGAGCCCGGGTGGAAACATGGAACGAAGACAAGGTTCTCGCGCCCAAGGGATCACCGTGGTGATGATACGGCTTGGGGGGAGGGGGGTCCGGGGGACAGGTAAACTGTGCGAGCCGGGTGGAAACATGGAACGAAGACAAGGTTCTCGCGTCCAAGGGATCACCGTGGTGATGATACGGCTTGGGGGGAGGGGGTCCTGGGGGACAGGTAAACTGTGCGAGCCCAGGTGGAAACAACGTACATGTAGGAACGTTAGGTGACTGAACACAGACGTGAAACACGACGAGACATGTAACGTGTGAGTCATAATGCAATGGAATGAGACTGACTTGCAATGACGTATAGGCAGCTGTTAAAAAGTGTTTGAGTGTGCACCAGTGAGTCCAGATGGCAAAACGCAGACATGAAACACAACAAGACGTAAATGTGTGAGTCTGTTGATGCGGTGAAATAAGGCCGACTTGAAGTGACGACATAGACCGCAGTAGATAAGTGTTTGAGTGTTAACACAGTAAGGAGGCTAGCCGTTGAAAAGCGTGACGCAAATTTTGATGTTCTGATGTACATGTAAGTCGTTAGCAGTTGCTAGACCATCTACCTAAAAGGTGGTCTGGGATTTCCATGTGGAGCAGCAATGAACGGATCAGGCAAAGTGGAACGTCGCTGTTAACTAGGAAAAATGTCTGAGCAAGCCTCTTCAATGGCCTGTTGCTGGTCGAACGAAGTGTGCAGTCCATGACAGTGTTAAATGTCAGTTCTTTCGAAACAGCAATGAAAGGCATGATATGAGGAAACTGATGTGTGCATGGTCCTTTGCTTTGAAAATGAAAGTGTTCTGAGAGAAAGCATGTTCCTCCAGTCACACTGATGTGAACTGTACAATCCACAAAGTCAACGTGCTGATGTAATGCCATGATGCGGTTCGTGGTAAGGTATCCATGGGTCTGCTGACCGAAATGTTTTATGGACAGAGAGTTTGCTAATACGTAGACGTCGGGCTAAACAGACTCCATGATACAGTTCAGGCACTGGCTTATTGCAGGGGCCCTGGTACAAAATGCCCGATGGGTTACAGACGCTAGCAAATGTTTTTGTTTTCGTATGTTTTCGCAGGGATGCTTGTGAGATTGCCGACAAGTGCAGCTGCAGGATTCGGCTTCCTGGGAGTGGCACAGTAGTTTGAAACAGTGCATCTAAAATGGAAGGAAAAAGAAATGTGAAAGACATCGCTAAGCTGTATGAAGAGCAAATTGCGTGGGGCCGCATTTAAGGCCAGACTGCGCAATACATGCAAAGCTGGGAAAACGCTTGTGCAGGATGGCCAAATCAACATGCTAAAAAAGGGGGGCACGATAATGCATGCAAAACGAAGAGAGCCAGGTAACATGAGCTGCAAACGGGTAAATAAACGAGTGACAAGTAGGCGAATGCTAGCAAAACTGAACTCCTAAAAAGTAGTAATTTCAACGCAAAAGGTAAGTCATGGCCTTATCGTAGCATGAAAACAAAAAAGGAGAAGGCAAGATTCATTGCCAAGTCAACCCTAGCAGACAGAACATGCCAACGTGATGGCAAACATCGGTCTGAGAGGCGATATAGGACGACCGGTCGTTCTCGATCTCCAGCTGTAGTTTGTTGGTTCTTTCTTGTGGCACCGCAGCGTAATCCACGGAGAGATCATCGGGTGACATCCAGCAGCTGCGCTTGGTGACACATTAACTGACAGGTGTAACTGGTCTGTAACATTCAATAGGCAGCTGGGAGCTGGTTACGTCCGATTGGTGAGACAACTGTTAAGTAGGCCGCCGATAGGATGCTTTACAGCGAGTTAGCCTTCAGCTTCCGCATATGTATGCTCTGAATTTATTTGCTTGTCTGACTTGATTGTCCGCAAACGCAGGAGTGTCATGTTGATACGCATCTAACTCTTCGCTTAACAGTCTGAAAGTTCATCACGTAGGGGTAGCCTTGAGCTGCCGCATATTTACATGCTCGGAGAAATTGCTAGTCATTGTTGGTTGACCGCGTAAACAGAGTCTTGACTCGAAACTGTACCTTGTTTCGCTTTCACTCAGTCAAACAGGAAATGAGGCCGTGTGTAGATCGTTGTGAACTGCTGGTCGGAAGGACTCGTTGGTTACATGCTTGAAATCATGCAGATGTTACTTAAATGGTCGCCTGTGATCTTTGTTCGACATAAAAGTTGAGTGACGCTGTGGCAACTTGACACCATGGGCGCCGCCATCTTTGGTCCTAAGAACGAGTTTGTTTTGACGTCACAGGGTCAAGGTCCGTTGTTTTTCCCTTTGCAGCTAGCTGTCCTATGACGGGCTACGCACGACTAATTACTGTTCTGAATCGGAAACTGATACAGTCGTCGGTCAGTCAACTGATCCTCTTGTCGATTCTTGCTGAACATTGGTGTAGCGTGATACGATGTACATGATAGGAACTGATGACATCAGGTTTGATGAGGTTTCTGGGCCCGCCACCAAAACAGGCAGGTCGACCGAGCAGTGGAGTCAATGTGGTCACTATGACCGTCGTTACGTTCGCTTTCTTTTACGGCGTCTGGCTGTTGTGTCCTGTTGATTCGCAGTCATGTAAATAATGCTTATGAAGTTCTTGCGGGGCTGGCGCTGGATGGGTACGATGGGTCGGATTGAGCGGTCGGACAACATAGGCCAGGAAAATGATCTAGCGGTTTATGGCCAAGCAAAGTCAGTTACTCCATGGAGGTAGCTGCATGGTTACTCGTAGTCAGCCTGCAACTTGTCCAACGTACTGACGTCTAGAATGCTAGAAATTGTCGGAAATTAGGCAGAGCAAATTTAAGAGTCCGATGCCTTATGGTTGAACTTGAAGATGTGCCGAAGTCCCACGTCTGTGGATGTGGATGACGATGAGGAGGGGATGACATCGACGTTGATAGAACGTAGGGCGCCGCCATCTTGGATCGTGTTGTTTACGTTCTGGAAGGGAACTTCGGGAAGTGACGTCAGACAGTTCATAGGTGACTTAGTGGCCGCTGGTCGAAGTTGCTGATGCAGGATATTGAATAGCGTGTTGACCAAGTCTGCAGCTGCGTAAACATGGCAGTTGTTACATAACTATCTTCTTAGTAATGTGGGCTGGGGACGCTGCCCGCCGAAATGCTGGCAAAAGGAACCATTGCAGACAACGGAACTTCAGAAGGAGACCTGGTTCCGAACTCGGTTTGAATGCCAGGACCTGAGGCCGATCAGAAGGATTGTGAGTAATACTACGTTAGTACCGCGGACGTGCTCCGTATTCGCAGCTAGAATATCCAACGTGCAGTTGCAGCGGAGCGGGACATGGATCAATGCCGGCCTTGTGTAGGGCTGAGCGCGGGGTCTCGAGGCAGGCTGAGCATTCGGACACTGAGATTTCTTGGCTGTCTTTGGACGTCCTTTGGCTGGCATGGTTGTTCGAAGGAAGGGATCGTAAACGATTCCGGACGTAGAGTAATAGGCTGAGCTGGTATGGCATGAACCCAGCGGCTGAATGAATGAATGAATGAATGAATGGGAGCGATGAGACAAAGGCTTGGTATGTAGTGTCGTGTGCAAACGTGGCTGATTGGCTGGGAAGGAGGATTGATAACAGTCATGGGTAGAAGAGCCGATTGGCTAAGGGGACGACAGTGAAGATGTACGGAAGGCAGATAGCTAGGTGTAATCACAAAACACATCTGTGATAAAACACAGATTCCAATTCATGTAATTTTTGCTGCATCAGACACTCGACCTTGTCTCCTATCTGATGCATAGTCATATTGATACTACATGTTCAAAGGCACATGCATTATTGAGTAATAATCTCAAAGTATCATGTGGAACCAAACTTTCGTTTCGGCTGAAGATAACCTTCCCTATGTGAATCGTCAATTGATTTCTTAGTTATGTAGGGAAAAAAACTTTCGTAAAATCTAAACTCATTAGTTTATGATTACTCAAATCTAAACAAAAGGGGAATAATTAGAAAATTACAATGTGGACTTCTAAATAATCCATTAAAGTATATAAATTGCAGGAATATCAGATGTCATTGTTAAGTAAGTGTACATAGCTCAACAAAGATCATTAACCGGTGTTAGTTGCATGTAAAAGGTTTATCATAGGGCAAAAAAAATCATATGGCACTTACATTGGGTTGTATAAGATGCCACTGTAACATTAAATTGGTCTGTAAAAAATCCTGTTGTTTGTACTCAATATCTACAGTAGAAACCAGTCATTTTATTGTAAGATTAGAATGCCAGATCAAACATCACATTTTGCAAAATACTGGTGTAAACTTTCTATAACTGCATAGCATCTCTACAGAGTTTCTTCAGGGTATGTATAAGAAACCTGAACATGTTGTACAGTACATAGAAAAGGTTCAGATCAAGTATGGACTTGCCCCAATGGAGTCTGTGAGCATATAAGTATCAAAACATATCATAAATTGAAGGACTAACATCTCTCCGGCACATCAGTCATCATTGTGATTCTTGACCCTAGAGATCTGTACAACGTAGATGTTACAACACCACAGGACAAATGTCCAGCATAACAAAACAAAGCATCTCCTAATGATGGAGCTGTAACAATTGAGATACTGGAACTTGGATACAATATTCCATCAAATAAATGGTTTAATCTCTGAAATTCTGGGTGTAATAATAGCAAATGTGTTAAAAAAATAATTCCATTTAGTCACAAATTTGTAGGTCACATTTGGTATACCAATGTGAGGTTATTGTATAAGCTGAATCAGTTCATTTGCATCTCATTTGCATGTATGTATGTATGTATGTATGTATGTATGTATGTATGTATGTATGTATGTATGTATGTATGTATGTATGTATGTATGTATGTATGTATGTATGTATGTAAGTCCGTCTACGTCAAAAACTCCTAAACCATAGCAACTACTGTCTTAGTATTTGGTTTACAGGTGCACTTAGGGTGGAGATGTGAATTTGTTCAAATAAACTTGTCAGTGTCAAAAATATGCAAATGAGGGAATAAACAGAAAAACCATGCAAGTTGCTAAAACTCTGTAACCGTTGGTCAGATTGCGTTGAAACTTGGCTTGCAGGTTCTTTTAGGTATTCTAAATTGTGTTAAAAAATTTGGATGATATTTGCATGTTTCTATTTTTGGGGTAATTTGTTCAATTTATAGTCAAAAATCTTTTTCTCTAAAACCACTCATCTGATTGCTTTGAAAGTTGGTATACTTGTTCCTCAGGATGACCTCAATCAAGTTTTTACAAATTGAATTGAAATTTTTATATTTTTAATTTTGGGGCAATTTTCTGAAGTTTTGTTAATTTTTTTTAATCCAAATACTGCTAATCTGATAGTTTTGATATTTGGTATACAGGTTCTGAAGGTTGATCAAAACCAGTTTTATGAATATCGTGAAGATATCTTGAATTTTGTATTTTTGCTGAATTTTTGGTTATTTAAAAATTCTTTTTCTCTGAAACCGCCAGCCCATTTGCTCTCAAATTTGGGTTGGATGTTTGCAAGGGTGTTACCCTTCTTATTTCTTGAAATTAGGACAAAATTCGAAATATTACTGTTTTAGGGCAATTTTTGTCATTTTTGGTAAAATTTCTTTAAAAAAAATATTTCTTTTTAAAGCCCCTGGAGAGACAGCTTTTGTATTTGGTGTAAAGATGTCCAGGGATGACAATAGTTAGACATGTGGAAGTTATCCTGAAATATACAAATTTGTATTTTTAAGACAATTTTGTCATTTTTGGTTAATTTTATATCAGATTTATGCAAATTGGGTACCGATGATAATTATGCAAATTGAGGGGTTACGGCCCTACTTGGCAGCTCCACATGGTCATTTTCTTGAAGCAGAGATAATGATGTATGATGTGGCCGTATGTAAGGTGGGTACATTAAACTCCTAAAATAAGGCCCTTTTTGTTGGTTTGCTCGCCTAATAGTCTCATATAAATTTATAAGGAGAATTAGCAGTGTGATGGGAATAAATTGCTAATTAGCAAATTTAGTGAACTTTCCTAATCAGTGGGCTATCTCCAGAACCACAGTATCAAATTTGATGAAACATGGATTACATTTGGACTATATTTGTTCTGAATATAAAGTTGTGAATTTTTCTTTAACATTCAATGCTGAGGCAATACAGGCATTTCTGTCACCCTGTATCATAACTCCAACCAGGAGACTCAACTTAGGCTGCGATCAAGCGTCACCATCACCCACACTTTCCATATAGCCACCTACTCCACACATTTTCATGGGGGTCTTTCCTTCAAGTCTGCTCAATTGAACTCAACTTTGGTTATGTAACCATTTTAAGAATGTGGCTACCATTGGCCTGGCAAAATCACTTTTACTTTTGGCTCACTTCAAGGATAGACGTGGTTTTAAAGAGCTACATTGTTGAAGTAGTCTACCCTTTGGATTACAAAGAAATCTCAGCTGATGGGATGACAGTCAATGGTTTTGAAACCATGAGTGTGATTTGAGTAGTTTGAATGTTAGATATTAATGATGTTTATCCATTAGATATTGTGTGATTTGCATGAACATTGTCACTGATATGTGCCTGTCCCAACACTCGTCTTTTGGCTTCCACTTTCCCAATTCAGCCAAGTTCACTGCTTACCTAGTCACCCAGCTCACACAAACAATTTGCTGATTATCCTGCTGCAGGAGCTTGCCTGCACAGAGTGAGTTGGCAAGCTATATCAACACCAACAATAAACAATCAGTCAACAGAAGATTATTTTCTGAATATAATACATTCACCATGTCCCAGTATGAGCAATACAGGTATTGCATCATTAAATTGTTTTACCATTATTATCTGGGTATATTTTTACTTTTCTATGCTGTTAGCATTGGAAGGAAAACAATCTGAACCTGAGCCGGAGAGGGCAATTTTAGAATCTCAGCTAGATGGGGCCAAGAGAGAAAAGGCTGTTTTGGAAGAACGATGTAAGGAACTGACAGAGAAACTAGAGAGTACTGAGAAGGCAATGGTTAGTCAAAGAGTAAAGAACCGTGAGAAGAGAGAGAAAATGCAGTTTCAACTTGAAGAGCAGGAAAGGCTGATCAAGGAACTGCAGAATAAACCTGGTGAATCAGGACAAAAATTGGAACAACCTGACTTGCAAAAAGAAGAAGAGAAAGGTATAGTGTCTTTAACAGTGTATCACCAAGTATATTGAAATATATCAAACTTAACAGCATGCATTACCGGTATAGTAAGGTGGAGCTGCATGTTGCCAGCACGATTTTTTCGATGGCGTATTTCCCATCAAAAACAATGTTAAAACCCCTATAACCCATACATTTTCTAAAAGCTGAATATCTGAATTTTGTTATGCTGCAAATATTTGATGGAATTTGGAAATAGGTATGTTTTGTTGAAAAAAGCCCGTTTTTGGTATTATATCATTCAAATTAATTTAAGTCTAAAAGTTGGCATTGCTTTCTACAACGTAGTATCTCATTCGAAAGTAGAGCTAACGTGGCAAAAAAAGACTCTTTTGCTTTGCGTTATCTCCTTTGGTAAGTGGCGTCCATTGTCTCTAATCACCCGGCCGGTTTCGTCTGTTGCCTTCTGGAAAAGTGATTGGTAATTCATCCTGGAATTTCAATGAAACCTCTGAACCTTCGTCTTTCCATTCAACATAGCATCCATCTGACCCCCTTTTTGCAGCTCCTCACACTTCTCATCCACCACAAAATTATAATGGTACAGTTTTTCAGCAAGATACTTGCATGATACACCCAATAATGCACAGAGCAAGAGACAACATTTCATCATGAATTCCATATCACTCGAGAAACTGGGTAGTGAATTTGCATATTTGATTAGAAGCAAAGCCTCGCTTTCGAATGCGCGGGTGTTGTCAACATGGCAAACCACAGACCTCGCCGCTGACGTAAACACATTTTAAGAAACGGTTTATCGCCATTGAAAAGCCAAAAAGAAAAATGAAATTCACTTTTTATGTGTCAGGATACAATAATTATTCAGTAAACGGAAAAATCTGATACATTTAGCTTCAGTTTTTGAATTTATAACCAATCTCGCAATTAGTCATTCTGTGCAGTTACTATCATACACAGGCCGATCTTCCACGCAAAGGTTAGGGGTCATGGGGGCCTTGAGCCAGAATGATATTTTAGTCACGTAGCTTCGAAAGGTTACAGATACTTCATGCCAAATATGGAAGTTGTACTGCCTTGCAAACGTAAACGACACAGTGTTTTAGATATGGTGACCGGCTCGGGTTGACTCTCTTTCGGGTTTCAGGGCAGCGATGTGCATGCGTCTGGGCACCCTGAAACACTCAAAATTTCAACCCCGACATTTTATTTTGACAAAATGAACATGTAAAACTACTTTGATGACATTAAATTTCCGGATTGTGGTTAAAATCATCATCAAAACTTGCTTTTACGGAGGAAAGGGCGAGGTATGCACACCTACCGGTACTTCGGCTAATGCAACTAACCCGTAGCGCGAGGTGAACAATGGAAACACGCATGCAAGCGTAGGGTGGTATTCTGGCGATGACCTCTGACCCAACTTGATCAATAGGCCTCTACACTGTTTGCTACCCCGAAACCTCGTCCAGGGCTCGAAAATTTTTTTAAAAATTCACTTGCCATAGGGCAAGTGAATTTTCAATTTCACTTGTCCGGAAGAAAAATTCACTTGCCCTGAATTTCAGATGATGTAAGAAGTAAATGTGTATGGTTTTATTCATGTCATTGTAAAGAAACCGTAGCTGTAACTTACTGATAAATTTGTGTCCTTATTCTGTGTATCAAAAATAATATCTTATGTAATGTATACATGCACAGTGTTTCAGCCAGCTTTTGCTAGCATGGGGACACAGTGACCCATAGTAGGTCTTAATGGGGACAAATTAAATTTTTTGGGGGGACATGTAGTGTATTTCAATAAAACAACACCGGTACATTGTCATTGTGTGTCATCATGACCTGGTACCTTGTGTTAAATAGGCAAGTCAGGTAGGTGCACTAAGGGTAAGTATATAATAGGCCACCGGTGTTGTGTCAAATTGTGCCCATGTGAAACTTTCAGTATCATTTAGTTTACTGCTACCACATGGTATGTGCATAAACTGCAGGGTTCCCCTATTAAAGTCACCAAAATGATTAGCCAACTCATTAGCCAAATCAAAAATCTTGTAGCCACTTTGAGCAACTTTTAAACAGTTTATGATCTCAAGTGTAGCAACAGCTTTGGCATTCAGGAGTTCCTAATTTTACAAATCAAGATGTTTTGTACCCGGTATTTTGTTCATGATAGTTTTAACATTAAAGAAATATTTGTTTAGTTTTTATTACATTAATTATCTGTGTTTTTTATGACATTGAAGGGATTGAAATACTTTTTCATTTCTAGTGGTAAACTTTTGCCACAAGAAATAATAAGGTGGCAATTCTAAAAATCAGGTAGCGATGTGAAGTGTATATTACCACAGATACAGAATACTTCTGCAGCATTGAGTCAGTGTTCACAGTATGACAACTTATCATACATATACACTACAAGCTCCTTATGTGGTTTTGTTAGCCACACAAATACAAATTTTCCATGCAGAAGAAAGCATTCGGTAGCATAGTGACAGTGTAGATACAAGTATTGTGTTGTTGTGTCATAGTTGTGATCAAGCAGGCTCAATAGCATCTTCAGCATAAGTATTTTTCTTGAGACAAAAAGGGTCAGGTCAAAATCCTTTAAAACAAGACACAATGATATTGCTCAATTCATTTCCCAAAGTTTCAAAGAGTAATAATAGTTTTAATGATAATGATAACATTGTAGCCTAGGAACATTTTCATTTGATATTTTGATATCATTTAGAAATGTCTGGTGATGTTCACTATTACATCATTAAACTGGACGAATCTGCAGAAATATTAATGTGATGATTTGAAATGGATATGCTTACTGCAACTACTGTTGACAATTTCCCTTTGCCATAACTGTTAATAAAATTTAATTTAAAACTGACAGTCAAGCTAAATGCCATTAAATTGGAAAGCACCAAGAAATTACCTTTATCATAAGATTGTACCTATTAGACCTCCCTAGGTGGTTTCTTTTGAACCATAATTGTGTACTTAAGGGTCTTCATTCATGACATCACATAAGATGACCCAGATTTGACCTTTCAGAAAACCTCAAGTTTTTCTCCTTTTCCCTTGTATTCTGACTCTGTTTGTGAAAGTTTCCTTTGAAATAATGGTTTTTACTATCAAACTGAGTAATTGCAGGCCAAATTTTGATTCAAGCAAAGTAGGTAAAACTTGGACTAAAAAGGACGACCGGTACGCGGGACTCACAGAGGCAAAGCCAGGCCTCAGTGTATTCATCAATTTCATGGTCGTCCATGATGCATGTATTGTAGCACGGTCCGTCCATGAGGGACTGAGAGGGACCGTGATTGCAGTATCGAACAGCAACAATGTTTGCTTCACGTACCAGGGAATTTGTAACTTTGTAGAAAGGAGAGTAAAGTGTTTCAATACATTGTAACTTTGTAGGAAGGAGGGTAAATTGTTTCAACACCTTACAACATTTTATTGTAAGCTGTACGAGTTTTCTGTTGAGGAGGCATCGTGACATGATTTCATGAGAAGAAAAAAAACATAAGATCGTGCAAAGACGTCAATATTTTGCCATTTTGTAACCAAGCAGAACAGAGCTATTTTATCGGCCGGCCATATCGAAAGCGGTACACTCAAAGAACTAGAGAGTGGCAGCGCGTACGTACAGTGGCCTCATTGAAATTCACTTGTCCGTCGGGCTTGGAGAATGTTGTTTTCACTTGCCCGGACTCAAAATTCACTTGTCACGGGCGTCGGGCGGCGAGAATTTTCGAGCCCTGTAGTCGTGGGAACCTAGTCAACTTTGATGGGTTGAATCTCCGCCTTACGAGGCTTGAGCCAAATCTGAACGATATGTAATCAAATTATAAGGTAAAACTCTAATACTAAATGTACACTTAAAATGATTTTATGCATGCTAACGGATAAGACGCAGTGTTTGTTTCAGCACTTTTACGGTCATAGCAAAGATACTAAATCTGAGCCCAAGGAAAAACTCCAGCAGACATGCCTCCAAAAATTCAATTGAAAGGTCGTTTTTGGCTGTAAAGGTAAAAGGTGCAGTTTTGTGGCCCAGCTCTCTCTTTCTGATTAGAAATTGGTGATTTTCGGACGCTGAAAAAATGCACCAACAGTTTTTTAAAGCGTGAGCGCGCTCTTGCAATTCAAAAGAAAATCTCATTAACATACTGGTATGCAAAAGTACGACCCAGTTTCTCGAGTGTTATCCCATGCTAGAACTGCTGGAATTCGAGCTTTCCAAGATTGTCAGTAAGTATATACCTCCATTCTATTCCATATGTAGAACTGCAGCAGAACAGAATACGATGCATCTTATACACCAAACCATTACAAAGTTACTTTGGTGTTATAAAACAAACAATTATTATAGGCAAAGGACGTTAGGCCCATTGATACTCAATACAGCTAGCCCCGTGTTGCGCTTGTGTATCTGTGAAGTTGCATTTCTAAACTATGACAGCAACCACGAAATCATAGATTTGAACACTGGCGTACAGCTAAATTTGGTCTATTTACAGCAGAATATAGTGCCGTAGCCATGGCTTGTCGGGTCACATTTCAATATTATATTAAATATGAATATTGAACAATAAACAAACAATGATAAAAATTGAGAAATTATATGACGGATATGGACATACATATGTAGGTTATTCAAGTAAAATGATAACAATTTGCATTTCCCCATTTGCAGAAGGCCTACGAAGCTACCAGGGAAGACTGTGATGATGTCATTTCTGCAAGACTTTTATGGTCGCCATCACAGTATTTGCCTTTACAATGACATCGTTAATTACTTTTCCTATTTTTGAACTTTTTCTACGTTGTTCTTGAATTCAAGTAAATTATCTTGTGACATACAATATGAAGTACGTGTTGTGTCCGATTTATTGCTTTTTGTACCCATACAACGCTGAACTAGAAAACGCTAGCCAGCTATGGTATAAATGACATTAAAATGTTCGCTCAATAAAGCATACATTTCACTTTGGGTTTTGAAATACTTTAACAAAACAGAAGATAATACAAAAATATTACATCGCTATACATGTATGTGCGTGGCCATGTTCATTACCCTATCTTTCAGACTGTGTATGGCCACTTATACGGCATGTCGACTCCATTTTGCATATTTTTTCCATTTCAACTACCTATCTTTATAGTGTCTCTCAGTTTCTACACACTCTTCGTAAATGTCCTTTCATAGGTTGCAAACATTGCCTCGTTGTGATCACAAAGTGACTACTACCTTATCAAATTAACTCCTTTGGGCTCTGAAACCCTTCGCAACTTTGTTCAACATTCTGAACTCTTTCTTGATCGAGACCTAACCACAATTTCATCGACAAGTTTTGACTTCGAAGTCACACGAAGCATACAGCTTTGCATTGAAATGCGTCATCTCAGAGTTGGACTGCGAGACTGCAATGTTTACCCCAAACCAAATCTCATCCCAACCAATGGCTTCCTTCTTTTCACAACCGGGTCCACATTATATTGTACATGTGCAGAGATTCGTTTTGATTTTGCGTATAGCAATTTTCGGCTCTGTTCAGTAGAATCTTGTCTGACAATTTATCGATGCCTGGTTGGACGGCATTGATGATAGCCGGAGCAAGTGGGCGTTTCAAGGGCCAGTATGTATTCTTTCCCGTCTTTTCATCCTATTGCCATTTACACCAGCTTTGGGTGCCCTTGGGGCAGTTGTCATGACGGGGTTGCTCATAACTATTGGAGTAATGATCAAAAATAGCCCGAGTTTGACTTCTCATCTGTGTGACGTCACCTGAATTAAAATTAAAGGTAATGTCAATGAACGAACGTCACTTTCATGTTTACATGAGTCGATGTACTTTTGACGATGACATAAAAAAACCCATAAAAACTATCAGTTAGATCGCTCGAGGAAAAAACAAACATGATGAAACAATGGTTTCAGTGTTCGACCATAGTAAAATGTTAACCCTGGAAGCTAAGTTGAAAAAAAATTACTTATCTATCTATTCAAAGAATTTGTTTTGGAGAAAGACAGTTCATGAATTTACATGGACTCGCAAACTCATGGCGAGTGTGGTGGTGGTGGTGGTGGTGGCGGTGGAGATAGGGAGTCAGAAGGCAAAGGCAAAGAAGTATTAGTGGCGACAGTAGGCTGGGCAGACGATGTGAAAGTCTGACCAGTATTTGTATGCGATGGAATATAAAGGGAAGGAAATGGATACATTTTAGAATAAAGTGCGGAATGATGTTGATATGGTCGTTGTTGGTAAAAGTATGATTGCGGTGAAAAATTATATGGCAATATTTGCATGGGGTAATGTTTCGGGTATCTGTCCATGCGTTCATTGTTGCTCACAGGTATACTGGGTGCACTGAATGTAGAGGCAGATCTGGCAATAATTTCTTGCAGTGAAACACAAGTGGCGACAGCTTGTTTTTTTGCCAGTTTGCTCGGAAATGAAATTCCACGACAATTTTTTTACTCGGTTCGGCGTAACAGATGATCGTTTTTCTTCCCTGTTGCGCGTGAGTGACGATCGTGACTCAATGATCCCAGGCCATACCTGACTAACTTCTTCAACGTCATCAGGAACACGTCCGCCGTAATGACCACGCAAGAGAGCGATGTCAGCATTTTAATACTAGGACTTGTCTCATGCGACCATTGATGCAATATTTGTCAGGATTACTATTAACAAGAAAAGAGTGGATACGGCTTTCAAAAGTGTTGCATATATCGAATCGGCTGCATTCTGCTTTATTTCAAGTTCTGTCTTGGCAATTTCAAAGCATTTTAAGCTTTCAGTTTTAATTGTGCTAAAGTGGTCAACTCCTTCTTACTTTCGGCATGCATGTCTATTTCGCCGCACATCAAGATATCATCACAAGGGTGGAGGGGCAATTGTGGCCTTGGTATGCCCAGAACGCTGATGACAATTTTGGCATATTTTTCGTGACGTGTCTCGGAACACCTTCGGGTTGTAAGCTTACAGATTTTCCATTTCCTGATACTTCCTAGTCAACTGTTCTACTTCAACGCATTTTAGTTTGACTTCTTCTTTTTTTAGCTCCGCTGTCAGCAACGCGGAGCTTATCAGATAGGTTGATTTTCCGTCATCGTCGTCCGTCGTTGTCGTCGTCCGTTGTCGTACGTCAACAATTGCCTTCTCCTCTGAAACCGCAAGTCCAATTGCTGTGATATTTTATATGCAGTTCACTTGAGGTGACCTCACTTCAATTTGTTCAAATTGTGGTGAAATTTGCATATTTGTATTTTTGGGGCATTTTTCGGTGTTTTTGGTAAAAAATCTTCTCTGAAACTGCTTGTCCGATTGCTTTGAAATTTGATATGCACTTTGCTTAGTTAGACTTCAGTCAGATTTGTTCGAATTGTGGTGAAATTTGCATATTTGTATTTTTAAGGCAATTTTTGTCATTTTTGGTAAAAAAATCTTTAAAAATCTTCTTCTTCAATACTACCGGTCAGATAGCTTTGATATTTGGTACATAGGTCCCTAGGGATAATCTATTTCAGATTTGTTCAAATTGTGCAGAAATATGCAAATTTGCATTTTTAAGGCAATTTTTGGTCAAAAAATGTATTTCTCAAAAAGTACTGGTCTGATAGTTTTGAAATTTGGTATACAGGTTTCTATTGATAAACTAAGTAATATGTATTGAATTTCTGATGAAATCTGTAATTTTGTATTTTTGGGGCAATTTTTGCCATTTTTGGTCAAAAAATGTGTATTTCCAAAATTACTCATCTGATAGCTTTGAAATTTGGTGTACAGGATTCTACAGATGAACTTAATGATATTTGTTGAAATTATCATGAAATCTACAATTTTATAATTTTGGGGCAGTTTTTGCCATTTTTGGTCAAAACGTGTTTCTCAAAAAGCACTGGTCTGATAGCTTTGAAATTTGTATACAGGTTTCTACAGATGAGCTTAGTAATATATATTGAATTTCTGATGAAATCTGTAATTTGTATTTTGGGGCAACTTTTGCCATTTTTGGTCAAAAAATGTGTATTTCCAAAACTACTCATCTGATAGCTTTGAAATTTGGTGTACAGGTCTCTACAGATGAACTAAATGATAGTTATCGAAATTATGATGAAATCTGCAATTTTGTAATTTTGGGGCAATTTTTGCCATTTTTGGTCAAAACATGTGTTTCTCAAAAAGTACTGGTCTGATAGCTTTGAAATTTGGTATACAGGTTTCTAAAGATGAGCTAAGTAATATATATTGAATTTCTGATGAACTAAATGATATTTATTGAAATAATGATGAAATCTGCAATTTTGAATTTTTGGGGCAATTTTTCCCATTTTTGGTCAAAAAATGCGTTTCTCAAAAAGTACTTGTCTAACAGCTTTGAAATTTGGTATACAGGTTTCTATAGATGAACTAAATTTGATCTTTTGAAATTATGAAATCTGCAATTTTTATTTTTGGGGGCAATTGTTGCCATTTTTGATCAAAAAATTTATTCTCAAAAATTACTCATCAGATAGCTTTGGTTGACATGTTCTTAGGGATGATCCTATGTGATACATTCAAAGTATGATGAAATCTTCAATTGTATATTTTTGCAGCTTATTTTAGCCATTTTTTTCTGGCCACTGCATTGAGCTATCAAAGATTTCCACCTTCTTCATCAACATGTGTCAAAAATAGTTATTCTCTATATAAACACAGCGCAGCTATAATTGGCCGCAAGGTGGCTTGTTTTTCTTTGGCTCTATTTGAATGGGACTCAAATATAATTTCCGCTTCTTTTCCACATTGGCATCATTGGCTGCATACTCTGTCTGTAAAACACGTCTCATCCTACCAGTACGTGGAACGTGTGGGAGAGCCTCTGTGTCGGAAATGCGATGCTCCCTCGTCCACCCTGACATTCACAACGGGTGTGTTGCTGCTTCAAAATCGTTGCATGCGACTGAAACTTCGGTCGTCAAACATATCAACCTACGTTCCCTCAGTGTCCTTTAAACTTACACAAAGTAGGTTCAGTCGGCAGAGGTACGGCACTTCGGTCTTCAGCGTATTACAAAATACATTGAAATCCATTAAACACATATAATCCCTGTATCCCATTTCAACTATCCTACATCGGTCTTGATTGTGGTAGCTGTAGTGCACTTTCACGTCAACAAGCTCACTTGATCATTCCTTGGATAACGACATGATGATAGTTATTCAAAGACAGTAAAACCCAGCTTAACACTTGGAACACTTTTCTCTGCAACATGACGGCTCTTATTCCTGCTTCGAATGAATCAATGTCTTGTTGTTTCGTTTAGCTCCTTATTTCCGGACCTCATATAATATATGGACAGCTAGTATGTATTAATTAAAGTTGTTTGTAACCACCCAGGATTTTGAGTTGATTGCAAGCTTTTTTATTTTCCACGGTTTTTCTTTTTCACTTAGAAATATTTAATTTATCAAATACTATAACGTCCATTAAATTGACGAACGGCTGAAAATTCACAATGGGTCGGGCCTGAAAATCACCGCATGTCGCCGTCACATCACGTAACTGCTAGATAGCCACCATGCCTTCCCTTCATAGAGCCACAGCTTTTCAATTGAACTTTTACGTCACTTTAATCATTGCTGTCTTTTTCTGCATATATAGTTATTCAATTTGATTGCTAAGCGTCTTGGCTGACTCATCACAACCCTTTCCTTGCTCAATTTGCCATCGATGCAAAGTGACAACCTTTCAATTGTTAGGTTGTTTTTTTAATTTTACACTGATAAAAAGAACAGCTCTCTATCACAATATTTTTTGTTATGGCCACGAGTACTTTTGGGCAAAACAAGCACAACAGGTCATCATAAGGAAGGGTACCGTGAAAGCGCCTGGTTTTCTTTTAGTCCTAATAGTCCTGTTTCAAAATGACCTACATTAAAAAATTTACAGCTTCGATCCTGATTGGTTAATAAGTAGGTCCGGTCCTCCAGTGTTCACTGCCTCATTATGCAATGTCCCATGTACTTTTGGATGATGCCTGCACGTGGTCGCAGCTCGATCCCAGTATAAGAAAGGTACTCATGCCGAGTATTTGTCATAATATATAGTTAGATTTGACCTTGTTCGAGAGTTCCTTCACTATTTATGGCATTTTATGTGATACTGTGAATTATACATGAATTAAATATTGCCAGGAGAAATTTTGTCCTTTTCCCTGCGGTAGTTGGTTGAAATGAGCTACTGACGCCTGAAACCCTTACGTAAATTTTGTTACGTAATGTCTTGAAGCTCTATTGTTTCCTCTTGTCATTCACAGGCTTAACTGTTGTCGATGCGGCCAATGCCCCCGTCAAATCAAAATGAAAATTAAAAGCGTGAACTTTGTACGTAACCAACAATTGGAAAACAACGAGCCAACATGCCTGTAATGCATAAAGGGACAGGGATAAGTAAAAACATGGAAATTTAACGCATGAAGGTTTGTCGGGCATTTTTCGTTGTAACTTTCGGCCGATCCGTGAACATCACGAATAACGTATTACTTCAGCGGTAGCCAGCAAGCACGTGGGACATTGCATAATGAGGCAGTGAACACTGGAGGACCGGACCTACAAATTTACCAATCAGGGAGCTGTAAACTGAATAATACATAGTAATGAGACCTAACGCATGAGGTCCCACCAATCAGCGTGACGCAAATGGACCTTAAATTACCAGATGAACCAATCACCGATGTTGGTACATATGTCATGGACCTGACTTATGAAACAGGACTAATGAATTAAAAGTTGATCCTCTCTCCATTGTGTCTGTCCACTCTATATGCAGAAATTTAATGTATACATGTTACCTTGATGCCATAGCTGACATCAATCCTATGAGACTTTGTTTCTTTGATGAGAGTGGCTTCACTTTACAAGGAACATATAGAATTTATGGACACTCTCCACGTTATCTTTGTGCAGTGGAAATTCAGAGGTACAATGCTGGTGCAATTTTTACATTGAGTCTGATAATAAGCCCACTCGGTGTTTCACATACAAATGTCATTCGGGGTGCATCCAACACTGACATGTTTCTACAATTTTTCGTCCACAGTTATGGATAACGGTGTCCCAGCACTGTTCGCAGGTGACGTCATTGTAGTTGATAATTGCCCCACACACCATAAAAGAGGAGGAGCAGTTTTGTCAGAGTTTCTGGATGTCTTAGGGATCGAGTACATAACGGTAGTCACTCCTACGTACTCGCCAGACTTTAATGCTGCTGAATTTGCGTTTACTGGTAGATGTTTAAAGAATGTGTTTACGCAACCATTCTATCAACAACTTGCAAGTGAAAACTTGGAATATGCCATACTTCGAGCAGTCATCGGAACAGTGTTTAGCTTTCTTTTGATCAGTGGGATCTCTTACCATATAAACGTTCATTTGTTACTGTAGTTGTTCTCTAAGCTGTGGCGAAATATGTTTTAAGTTTTATTCACATTTGTATACTCAATGAATTTCTCGCTCAGTGTTCCGTTAGTAAAAATAGATAACTGTAATATGTTCTGGCGGTCACTTGTTTTTTATTCTCTTACCACACCAGCTGTAATCTGAAATGTGTCTGCTGCTTAAACGGGAAGTTCACCAAGGATGGTTTTTACATATGTGCTAGCTTTGTGGTCACTTACCCTCAGTGGAAAAGCTATTTTCGCCATTTACCGGGGGTATAACTCGCAAGATTTTTTACAAAAACCGATAGAAATAGTACAGGAAGTTGCCCATGTAATTTGAATCATGGGAAAAAATCGCCAAGCTTGGAGCTTGCATCATGTGATATGGAAGGGACCATTTTCCCATGGGTATGGCACTGTCCACTCACCCATGTTTAAACCAGGCTGTGCGTATATACATAACTTTTGTTTATACTGAGTATTTATTTATTTATTTATTTATTTGCTGCATCCCTTTTAGATCAGGGGCTCACTAAATAAAACATTAGGAGCTGCAAAACACTGATGAAAAATTAATTTCAAGTACAGAGAGAAGAAGCAGAAAAAACAAAAGAAAACAAAACAAAAAAACAAACACAGCAACAATAATAATAGAAAAGTATTAATATTAAAAGTAAATAATAATAAAAGAGTATCCTTGCATAAACGATGATTCACTTATAATAAACTGTCTACTATCAGATTTTGTGTTGCTGTGTACTACTGTGTTACTTTGAGTGGACAATGTGGGGGCAATACTCGTCCGGAGATGGTCCCTTCCATATCACATTATGCAAGCTCCAAGCTTGGAGCTTTTTTCCCATGATTCAAATTACATGGGCAACTTCCTGTACTATTTTTATCGTTTTTTGTAAAAAATCTTGCGAGTTATAAATGGTGAAAACAGTTTACCCTTGGTAAATGACCACAGAGCTACCACATACGGTATGTAAAAATCATCCTTGGTGAACTTCCCCTTTAATAGGCCTAATTTCTTAATTACGGCGGCATCTCTTGTACAGCATCCTGTTGTTTGTGTAAGATAAAAAGCCTGTGTGTTCTGTGCACACAATTTGTGCATACCAGACATTGAAACGGGAAGGAAGCCTGCATAAGCCCTGTAATTAAAGAGAAAAAAGCTCTAACCTGCATAAGTAAGAGCAATAACAGAATCAATAATTAGACTATGGTTCCCGTTTTCTCATTATTTTGTTTCTGTCACTGTTTTTGCCGTTCAGCTACTAGATTCAGTTGAACAGCTAAAAATGATGATCAACATATATTTTGAAATGCATGTTTCCGTTATATTTCCTTCTAAAGGTGTAGAGAAGACCGAGGAAACTACTGATGTAGAAACAGTGAAAAGCCTCCAGGCTGACAGTTCAATTATGCAACACATTAAAGAGAGTGCTGTAACTGGTGGAGTGCCGAGGAGTACAGTTGAAGCTGTTACTAATATATCTTCAAAGGCAGAAAAAACAAGACCTGTGCCTGGTATTGGACACAAACCTGAAGTGGTCAGCACAGAAGACTCTGGTTTGCAGAAGAAGACAAAGGACTTAGATGTGTGGAAGAGTGATCATGGCTCCAAGGTGTCTGAAGATACAGCAGATTCTGATATTTCTAAGAAGTATGCAAAGTCTGAAACGTCAAGATATGATGAAAGAGTAAGGAAACTTCTTTTTTGTCACTCACAGTTTACAGATTAGTCCTTTCATTCAGCTTGTTTCATTCAGCAGTAAATGTAATTCCCCCAAACATCTTCTGACTGTATGCTCTAGTTTCAATACTTTGTGTGTCAAATGTGTCATTTTCATTAAATTTACTGAACTGTACGGCCTTTTGTATAATATTTCTGTAAAATATGTATGTTTACCTATAACTGTCATATGTACGCATATTTTTTTCCAAGTCATTAAGCACAACCACTGATCAAGGACTTTGTAAAGCCCACACACAATATATAATGAGCACAATAGCCAAGAAGTATGATAACTACGTACTCAAGAATACAACAGGTACCGCAGGTCGACGAATTGATGAGATCAAATCTGCTTATAAGTTGAACAATGAACATCAAAGCACATTCCAATCAAATGATAAGTAATTGTCAATCTTGAACATTTAACATGGAATTATGGGATTTCAACTTGAAAGCATGCATGCATGAGTATGTATAAGCAACCAATGTTGCATTGACGGTTGGTTTGATCGCTGCTAAGTCCAAACTGTCTTCAGTTACAGTTTGGTGACAATGGGGATAACATACATAAGGAACCAGGTGATGGCAACAAACTTATATTGGATGATTTGTTGATACAGTCCAACCCCTTTCGGGTCTTTATGCATGACGCATTGACCGAAGTAGATCACCAATGCGTGCAATGATTGGTACACCGTTTGTAGGGAGTCATAAAAGGCATACCATATCACTGCATGGATATCCTTGATTTTGAGTTTGGGGCTATTTAGAATTTGTTTGATATATTTCTTTAAATTTTGAAGATCGTAGGGAGAATGTTTAAAATAAAACAAAATAGTGAGAATGTCCTTGAATTCCTTCAAGTAAGTGACAGTCCCAGCTGCTTGGCTGGTGCAGAACACCAATCTATGAGTTACGCAGTGGATATTCAGGGGAAAGGGCTTGATCTCCCTGAGTTTCACGCCGACACAATTGCTTCTGCCAACTATCACTTATGACCGTCACTTCCTTGACCCATCATTTTATTTTTGTCAAGTTGTTTAAGTTGGAGTGCCTTCAGTAATTTTGAGGTAATTGTGGCCGCATTTTTTTCAGTGATGTGAAAGTTGCCGAGAAAGTGAGACACACTGCAAGTCAAAGGTATACTTTTGTTACTATCCTGATGTTGACAACAAGTCGCCCAGTCACAGAAATATCTACTTCGTCAGTTAGGATGCGATGCATATCAGCATTCTGAATTTGTTTCGATAACTTTCTTATAATAACATCGCAAACTGTATTCCGTAATCTTCAGCTCTTGCTGACGACTGGTTGGTAAGTTGCATTGGCACCAAAATGGAGGTGGCCGATGTGTTCGCAACCAGAGACTTCAAGCAACTTCAAACAAAGATGCATATTTTCAGTAGCAAAAAATTCTTCAGCTAACCAATACATGGCTTTCATTGCCTTTACTTATGATGGCATCTTTTTTGAGTGAGATCAGCTGAGATGGCTTTTAGCAGATCTACACGCTTATACGTGTCTTTGACGGCCTCCAAATGGATTTCACTGTCTGCATGCAATGCCAATGTCGATGTTTGATAATTACAACATCCATCCAGGCTTGTGAATGGGTTGGTTTACCGGTTTTCCTTCATATTTTGCACTTAATTCCAGCACCATCACTGGGTGCTTCAAGCCAATTTTTCCATTCAGGTCGATCGAGCCACGGCACTTGGAACTTGCTTTTTTCAACCACTTGGCATTTTCAAACGTCACGCAATCGTCGTCAAGATCAGTGTTGATGTCTGATTTGTCTCCTACTGGATCTACTCCTTCACCAGCAACAGTTTCCGCGTTGATATTTAATCTTCTGTATTGACACTGGACTTGAAAAAAAATGTGTTATGACTCTCCGTCTCACATCGGTATGATGTTCATACAACAGGCGTTTTCATGGAAATGAGAAAAATTTAAAATTTGCCAATGAAGATGATCTTTAATGATTTGTTCCCCCTCAAAAATAATATCAAACACATACTGAAAACAACATTTTATCACAATGCGATAACAGGGAATGCTCATTTCTTGGAAGAGCTTTTACATAATAGAATGTATCAAAAATAGTCACATTGACTCCCCTGGGCCCGCAGCCATATCGCAGGTGGGTGTATCGTACATTGTGGTACTATTTTTTTTTCGAAACACATTGTTGCAATATTTTTTTACGAAACAAAGACAGTGGCTACAGACTGTGTGTCAAGGCACTCAGTTTGAGTATTCTGGATTGACATCCTTTCAAGCGGTGCTGGTCGCCCCTTGATCAATTGCTAGCAGATGCCACAAGGTCAACAGAGGGTGAATCACCCCGTCACCCCCTCTAGATGAAACACTGCCTCTCATCTCAGTATTCAATGTGTAAGTGCACCCAGGAATGAAGATGTGACTTTGTACACATTATCATGTTAGTTTCAAAAGTATGCAAATGAAGTAAACAAGGCAGAATCCTGCAACTTGCTTAAACTCAGTAACTACAGGCCAGATTGAGTTTAAACTTGGTATTATGATTCCTTTAGGTAACCTAATGAAATTTGTCCAGTGAACTTGAATGTTTGTATATTTAGTGGAATTTTTCCTATTTTTGGTCAAAAAATCTTCTCTGAAACTGCTTATTTGATTTCTTTGAAACTTTGTCTGCAGCTTCCTTTGGATGACTTGAGTCTGGTTGGTTCAGGCACTGTGGATGAGAGTGTGACTGACCAAAAACAGACAGAACTTGGAGTCACTAAATCAGAGCAAAGTACAACAGCGACAACAACAGAAAGAACAAGGGAAAATACAAAGGTGGCAGAAAGTAACAAAGCTGTGACCAAGGTGCATGATACTGTTGGCTATATTGCTAGGGTTACAGATGGCAAAGAAGTTACGGCAATGGAAGGTCCGATGACTAGGGAGTTGACTTCAAGAGATTCAAAATTAACAGGAACCAAGGACACCAAAGATATATTTTCCAGAGATACAGCGACAGATAAAGACATTGGTGGGAAAGATGGAAGGAAGGGTATTTCTGAGGCTTTCGGTTCATCAATAGACACAAGGGACTCTAAAGTCAAGGAAAAAAAGGTAAGGAAGCAGCTGTCCATCATTCTCAAAATATCACATAACATGACTGTAATACTTTTCAGCAATGTAAATTTGCTAAAATAGGGCTTTTAAGAAGCTGCAGTACATTTATATGAACATTCAGTTTTCAAATTTTCAGTCACTATTGTCATCTTGGAAATATGGCGATTTCATGTATTGACAGGAGAAAGGATTTATGTTCAGAGCTTATCATACAATATCACTTGTTTCTTTGTTGTATCAGAAATAGTTTCATTTGTCCTGGTCAGATACGAGATGACGTCAAGTGTGTCATGCCACACAAATAACATAAATGTTGATGTGACACAAGAAACCGGCAATATTGGATAGCTTTGTCAATATAATACCAGTGAATTTTGTGATGTCACACCCCCACATGATTACTGATAATATATCCGATTATTCAGCATTGCGGCCCCACAGCAAGCATAGCAATACAAGTTTGTTTTGGAAAACGAAAAAAGGACTGCACATTTAAAAGGAGGGAAAGTATGGGATGAACCATGTAATACACAAAACGATAAATCTTGGTAAAGATGCACAATATCAATAATAGTGTCTTACTGTACAATTTATCAATTTTTTTGAGTCCTCCCGCGTGCACACGTAGTCTGCTCATGTGTCACTGGCCATGTAAACAATGCAAGCATGGAAGGCTTTATACTCGAACCAGCCATAAAGTAAACGGGCCAACAACGGAAGCTGTCACCAACCTTGACTGGAAGTGTCTACGGAAATTACTATGGAGCCATTCAAAGGCTCGGTCCAAGGTCAGCTACTGCCAACACTCATGATGACCGTGGACTCTCTGTTGATCTAACATCTCGACCACCTAGTTCTCATGCACTGACTGTCATCGGAGATAACTTTCATTCATCGTTTGTTTCTCCTTGTCTGTGGTTTCACCTAGCCTTGTTCTCGATATCGCGACAGAGAGCCTCCAGTATGTTTGTATGTGCAATGTGTGATACTGAGCATGCATGCGTGAGTGCTTCACGAACTCTACAACGTGTGGAGCGGTCTCAGTCAGAAAAATGTAACAACTTAGCCGGCTATTGACTACTCTTTTATGGGAGTGGAGATTTAGCCGAGCGGTTCTCTTATGGCCTCTCCGCTAGGCGACTGATGCGTATGTTGTGGGTTCAAACTCGATTGAAAACTAGCAGTATTTGTCAACAGGGTTCGAAATACCCGGGTGCACACTGCACTATGCATGTCCATATCACCGTGGTGCAGGTAGATCGCCAGTGCAACATGCACACTGTGCATGTTGAAAAAAAGGCGAAAAAAAGTAAGATCTTTGTCATCATATGCAAAATCATCCTCATTTTGGACATTTTGACTGGAAATATTTTTTCAGTTTTGTTGATATTGACGTGAATTTATCGAACTACGTAAAGTCCGCAAACCGGAAATTTAGAAGCTACGCATGAGCCTCTCCAGTATACATAGCCTAGAGGGCCCCAAACTCTACAATTTGCTCATTTGCATATAAGTAGACTGCATAGCCTTGTCAAAAAATGCCCTACAGGCAGACCCTCGGCTTATTTCGGACGTATTCGATTACGTCCACATGGCAACGTTTTTGGCTACAATGCCCTCTGGGGCCCCATCGTGACCTATCGGCTTACATCGGCTGTATTCGATTGCGTCCACATGGCAATGTTTTGGTTTCCTCTGTGGTGGATTTTTTTTACATTGAGACTCGAGAAAACCTCTAAAATGTCAAAACAACGGACCCTCCTTGATTTGGGGATTAAAAAGTCATCTGAGAAGTCTGATGAAATGGATGTTCGACCATGCATTGCGGAAACTGAAAGTTTCAAGACGGAATCAGACAAGCGTCAATCGTCGTGTAGTCAAGCCATGCCATCCGTCAGTGCATGTTACAAGTTCAACTGTCACTTGGGACCGTAGTACCGTGAGATCCAGATTCTGCAATTGAACTTTGGTTCAAAGACAGTAAAACGCAGAGGAGACCCCAAACACGGCCATATGGACCACGAATGCATACAGACTAGAGGAACTTTCTTGGGATGATGGAGATGATAATTTGGAATACCTAGTTGACAAACTATGACCTGGGTGACAGTGCAGGTACTCAGACTGCTGGTGCATGTTGATGCAAAACCTGACATGCACAGAGTGCATGTTGCCAAAAAAAAGTATTTCAAACCCTGGTGAACTGTACCTTTCAAGCACCCATTTATGTCAAGTTTTTCTGTTCCCCGAAATCAAGAAGCCATCGAAGATAAAATTTATAGACACAATATGAATGAAATTTAAACATTTGAATAACATTGTTGAACTCTGTTGATATCGTTTGCAATTGAATGCTGTACTGCTAGTGACATAATAATGATGGTATTGATAAGCTGATACCGTGCCGCTCACTGATCATGCTGATGTCGATGCATGAACATTCCAATTTCTTTATGTCTGGCATTTCACTGTGTCAGCATTTTGAATGGCATGATATTGAAAGATTGAAAGGTGATGTTTCAAGTTTGATGTAGACTGTAGGGATGCAATTCCTTTTCATTTCCTTCGAAAATACAGTTTTTTATATCCAAATTGAACATTCCAATTTCTTTATGTCTGGCATTTCACCGTGTCAGCATTTTGAATGGCATGATATTGAAAGATTGACAGGTGATGTTTCAAGCTTGATGTAGACTGTAGGGATGCAATTCCTTTTCATATCCTTCGATGTATCTTGTGAAATACTGCATGTCATTTATTAAAAAGTGGTATAGACGTATATCTGACAGTGTTCAGCATTTAACACCATTACGTCACTTTATTGCTAATTTGCACATTTAGTTAGTGATCCTTATTAAGCTGATATGTTAAGAAATACAGCATCAACTGAATGAATTTTGGTACAGATGAGCTGAAAGTGTTGTAATAATGTAAGAAGACTTAATTATTTATTTGCACATTTAATTAACTTTATGTAATATATTCAGAAGTAGAGCATCATATTTTATCATATGTGTTCTGATGTTATCTTTTAGTGCTGTAATTGTGCACATATACTTTTAGCAGTATCATGTAAGGTAATGGTTATTTGCATATTTAGAAAACTTTTGTAAATAGGGTGATAATGCAGTAGCAAATTTAAAGAACATGTTTTACTAATATGTTGATCTCACAGTGCTTTAGTAATAGATTGCAATGTCATTTAAAATATCTTTTTAAGTAATTGCTGATTTGCATATTCAATTAAGCAATAACCCCCGCCGCAGGAGGATTTACACAAGATTTCTGTACAATGCGCGACATATTGCACGAGCCGACAGGCGAGTGCTATATGGAGCGAATTTTACCAAAATATAGTGTATACCCGACTGCAAAGGGGTTTATTGCTATTATATTATATCAACTTGTGTGTCTTTGTTGTCTTGTTTGGGTATTTTTGTCACTTTAAGCCCAAAATGCAAAAAAACAGATGTATGAGAGATCAAACATCGGAAATTCAACACCCGAGACGGAGCATTTTTTATCAGTTTGGATTATGTTAACAACAGGCACACACAGTATCCGATGATAACATACGTTCATCAACTTTGCATTTTATTCACATGCAACGCGAACATTAACTTAACGCATCATGTATCTTGTTCATTACGGCATATATGTGATTTTATGTGCTACTCTATACTGTCCATTCAAAAAATGCAGATGAATGTGTGAATGAATAATACTTATGAAAATTATTCTGGATGTAACCTTTTAATCTATAAAATGGCACTGACTTTCTATGCAGTTCAACCACATTTATTGTGAATATTTGGAATACAATGACTGCCAGCTGACAATGCTTCACTTCTGTAAAACAGTTCATTCCCTATAATAAAAAGCACAACTCAATGTGGATTTAAAAGTTAACAAAATGAAGAAGCAGTTCTGATCATTAAATATTTGTCTGTACACATTCAGGTTGGAACACTATTCAATTTTTTGTGTAAAATGCAATGATAATGATTCAAAAGCTTTAAACTATATCTGATACCAAAAAAACTTCAAATTATTACCTATTTTGTTTCATGAATAAGTTTATATCATCAAATGTATCTAATAACCGACATACCCTGTACAAACAATACTTGCTGTTTTTGTGTTGTAAATGTCCATTTAACATGCTTACCAAAAAGCACAGAATAATTATATTTTGTATGTATAACATCAAATACAAACTGAGAGATACTTGATTTGAGCCAACAATACAATCCTCTTGGCTGAACATTGTAATGTAATTTATTTTCTCTGTTTAGCATGGCATTATGAAAAAATCAGTTTAGCATCTTTGAAAGTTATAGAGGAAATTATTATGTTCATTAATTTGCAATCTGATTTCTATCAGATATGATACTTTATGATTCAAATCTTTTCAGATAAGGCTAAAAATGATCATTTACATTGTCATTTTATCGAATGTAAATACAAATTAATTTGCATACTCATCAGAAGATTCCGTGTCTCCACACGTGTATAATCATATTGCGTTTTCTTCATGTCTTTTCTGTATTATTTAGGCAAACATTCTGATCATCAGTCTCGACATCCAGCTGAGCATGCCATGGCATCAAAATTTCCTCAAATAAATATTGATTTTTGACCTTCAGTTACTCAAAAAGGATTCTGCAACAATCGGCATAGCTGTTCTAAAATTTTTATGCATCATCAATAATGACAATCATAATGGATTGGTAACAAGAGCTCCTATCTTTATTTTGATCATAAAACACTCCTAACAAACAAAAGTTCATTGAATGTTTCTATCACTCCGAAGGATATCTGTAAAAAATTTGTTATGCATCTGTTAGGTATAGAATAAGTCTAAAACGGCAAAACGATAAAATTTAATGCAAATTTTCTCACTTGTTGCAAAATATTGTTTCCTTTGATACCACTGCTCTAACACCATTGAAATAACCTATGTTGCATTTTAGGGATACCATTTTGAAAGCAATTGTGATATTACAATTTTGCAGAACATGTTTTCATTATTTCTGCCCAATATTTGTCAATTCTGTTTCTCTATGATAGTCTGTACCACACTAGTGCAATTCCTTTGTTTAGTTTTCAATAAGGGTTAAATTTGCATATGCAATTTTTAGGCCAATTTTGTCATTATTTTTGTCAAGACATTCCTAATCCTGTTACCACTTGTCTTACACCTTTAAAATTCTGTACATAGCATGTTAGGGATCTCCGTTAAGGTTCATATTCACTAACTTAGTACTTTGCATTCAACATTACAATGTGTACATTTTCTAGGTTCAAAATTCATTATGCTGTTATATTCAAGTTCAATAACAATTTTCTGTAAAAATTCAAAAATATATCTTCACATAATGGATACATATCTGGAGACAATCAGTTACTTTATTATTGTAAATTGTAAGCAGAAAAAGACAGCATTGATGAGCGTTGCCAGCCTCTACAACTCGTGATACTCACATTCCTTTAATCTTAATTTTCAAACTGGCTTAATTTCAGATTAATAGATTATACAATCATATACTTTTCACATTTCTGAAAAGTTACTAACATGAGTCTTTTCCTTCACAGACTTTTACAAGGCGAATATTATCTACGATACAGAAGCTGGTTTCTAAGTTTACGATTTCTGAAAAAGGAAAGAATTAAGAGCAGCAGATGAGGTATTTGTCTCAGCATGTTCATCTGTTTTAAACAAAATGATAAATGACAAACAGGCTTTAATGGCTCTTAAAGTGAATTTCAACTGTCTGTCAGACAACAATAAGTGACAATAATCCAGGTTGGGGAGAAATTGTGTGCAAGATCAGCAACACGCTGTGAATCATCTGGCATCCCCTGTCAACACAGCTGAAGAACAAAAGTGAAGTATAAAATGAATTAGCATCCCAGCATATATATTGAGAATTTAGCAGCATTACATCTGAGAGGAGATGTTGGATAGGCTAAATAACAGTATTTGCATTGAATACCTGCAAAAAACTTAAGATGATTCTTGGCCAATGAGATGAACATTAATTGTGATACAATAATAAGACATTCAACAGAAGACTGAATTAACACTGAACACAACTCTTGTATTCTTACACTAAGATTCCTTTAAAGACCTAAAAAAATTGCAAAGTATCTAACACTGCTTTTTGGCAGATATCTGGGATGATATAAATGTAAGGACTGAAAAGTATTGAATGCGTACCAAGCTAGCCCAGTAAACTAGTGTTCTATCATAAAGTGTCAAAACAAGATTATTGCCATTTCAGCCCTTCTTCTGAGATTTCTCTCAAAATCTCAGGTCAAGCTGTTCTCTGAGTCTTTGTAAATGATTAAGATAAACATTGTGAAGTTTACTCAATTTATTGCTTTGAGACATTAGGTTCATTAACGGTTTTCAGTTGCATAAGGCAGGCATGTGATCATAAAGATCAATGTCAATACATTTCCCTTGAAATTGTTACATACTAATGCATGCGCTCAATGGTGAATTGCAGCCTAGGTTCACTTTTAAAGGGACAATGTTGCTCATTTTGAATTTTTTTTTAGCATTCTGTCTTCTTTTGAAGTGTAACTTATATGGTTCTGCTCATTGAAATGAGCTCAATCTCTGGTTGTCACAGCTCAACTCACACCCTGTACATGAAAATAAAGCATGATGCACTTATTATATTATTTATATTTAGAAATGTACCAAAAATTGCACTATAAAGTCCAAAGCAAGTGTGTTCTTGGTTTTTCTGATACCTTTAAAATTATTAAGTCCAAAGTGGGGTTGTTCCATGTTTTTATGATTATGCCTCAAATTTCCAAAGCGGATGTTTTGGGGGCACACTCATATTATACCTAGTCATGGAGGTAGAAATAGGGTAGGATTGCCTACAGACCAAAAAGACACCCGTTAACACAGTGGTATGTTTTAGGTTTTGATGGGGTATGTAGTAATCTTTGGGTACTGTATGGGTAGACCTTAGGTGTACCTAAGTGTTTCCAAAACTGGTAAATTGGTATATCTAAAACATTGATGTACAGTACTACCTTAGTATAAGGCACCAAACTAGGTGCTGAGTTCAAAATCAAGTATTTAATGCCTTTTCTGTTAACTTTCTCTTTAATGGAATCCTCTTTACTTTTCCTAACAGCTCTATATTTCATTTTTACAGAAGCTGGATTCTAGGTTTACCATTCCAGAGAAAAAGGAAAATTCTAGTGCAAGAGATAAGGTATTATTTCCAGCATGTTCAGCAATATTTTAAGCAAGTATATAAATGACTAACAATGCATTAGGAGAATAAGTTATAGGAAACAGCCTTTGCTGGCTCCAAAACTGAATATCAACTGCCTGCCTCATAGCAACTGTAAGAGACAATAATCCCAGTTGGAGAAGAGATTTGTTCAAGATCAGCAAAACTGTCTGGATGATCTGACATCCCAGTCAACACAGCTGAAGTACAAAAAGTGAAGTATAAAAATGCATTACTATCCCAGCGGATATGTTGAAATTTTAGCAGCGTAACATCTGGTAGCAGATGTTTGATACGCTAAATGACAGTATTTGGCTTGAATGCAAATGACTGTATTTGGCTTGAATGCATGCTGACGACTTCAGACAATTCTTGGTACACTATGAGATGAAAGTTACGATACAAATACACAGAACAGAAGACTGAATAGACACTGCATCACAACCCTTGAATTTACAAACTAAAGATTGCTCTAAAGATATCAACTTGCAAAGTATCTAACACTATTTTTTTGCAAATGTCTGGAAGTTTAAAATGTAAGAACTAAAGAGTGTTGAATGCCTGCTAAGCTAGCCCAGTAAACTAGTGTTCTATCATCAAGTGTAAACATCAGATTAATGTCATTTCTGCCTTTTTTTCTGAGATTTCTCTCCTCTAAATCTGAGGTCAAGCTGAGTAACATAGTTTCTCTGAGTCATCATCTTTGAATGTTTTCACAATGTTATTGTACAACCACTTAATTAGATAATAACAAGCTGAAAAACTGTTGCCACAACTGATTTTTGCAATGGAGGGGCTCTCACTAGTACAGAACTTTGCGAGAAATTTGCAAGAAATGGACACTTTCTCGCTTTTTGCGAGAAGTAAGCGAGAATACATACTTTCTCGTAATTACTTAGCAAGAATTTAATTTTCTCGCAATCAGCTGGCAAAAACTGTGTTTTCTCGCTCAGCATCTGTGAGAAACTGAATTCTCGCAATCAACCAGCGACAAATTTGTTTTCTCGCTCTGCATCTGCAAGAAATTGTATTCTTCTGTGTAAGCATTTCACAAAAATTTCACAAAATCTCGCAGATGCAGAGAGAGAAAGCACAGTTCTTGCAGCTCAATTGCGAGAAAGTATGTATTCTTGCTTACTTCTTGCAATACAGCGAGAAAGTGTCCATTTCTCACAAATTTCTGTACTAGTGTCTATTTTGCTAATATCAATGAATTTGTCAGGATAAGGTGTATGTTCTTGACTGCTTTAATTATTTTCAATTTACTGCGTTATTTTTGTAAGTACTGACTTTGCTTTAAGTGCTTTATTAAGAGAATCTTCAATTTGCACACAGATGCTGCACTCTTCATACAAAATCTCTTTTTGCTATGTAACAGTTTTGCTGACTGAACAATAATTGTGTTCATATACCGGTAGATACTGAGTTCATGATCAAATATTTAATGCCTTTTCTGTATATTTCTCTCTGTTGAAATCAACTCTACTTTTCCTAACGGCTCTATGTTTCAATACAGAAGCTGGATTCTAGGTCTACCATTCCAGAGAAAAAGGAAGAATTAAGTGCAGTAGATAAGGTATTGTTCCTAGCATGTTAAGCAATATTTTAAGCAAGTTGATAAATGACTAACAATGAATTAGGAAAATAAGTTATAGAAAGCAGACTTTGCTGTCTGTAAAACAGAATATCAACTGCTTGCCTGTCGAAAACTGTTTGAGACAATAATCCTGATTGGGGAAGAATTATGTTTTAGATCAGCAAAACTCTCTGGATGATCTGGCATCCCCTGTCCACACAGCTGAAGTGCATGGAGTGAAATATTAAAATGCATTAATATCCCCGTGTAGATGTTGAGATTTTAGCAGCGTTACATCTGACAGCAGATGTTGGATATGCTGAATTCCACTATTTGGCATAAATACATGAAAAAGAACTATAGTCAATTCTTTGTAGCACAAAATGAGATGAACATTGTGATACAATTACACTAAACAGAAGACTGAATGAACACTGAACACGCCGTCGTCCTCCGTCGTCTATCGTTGGCTGTCAACAATTGCCTTCTCCTCTGAAAACACAAGTCCGATTGCTTTCAAATTCTATGTGCAGTTCACTTTTGGTGACCTCACTTAAGTTTATTCAAATCGTGGTGAAATTTGCATATTTGTATTTTTAGGGCATTTTTTGGTGTTTTGGTAAAAAAATCTTCTTCTCTGAAACCGCTTGTCCAATTGCTTTGAAATTTGATATGCAGTTTACTTAGGGTGACTTCAGTCAGATTTGTTCAAATTGTAGTGAAATTTGCATATTTGTATTTTTAGGGCATTTTTTGGTTTTTTGGTAAAACAATCTTCTTCTCTGAACCACTTGTCCGATTGCTTTGAAATTTAATATGCAGTTTACTTAGCGTGACTTCAGTCAGAGTTGTTCAAATTGTAGTGAAATTTGCATATTTGTATTTTTAAGGCAATTTTTGTCATTTTTGGTAAAAAAATCTTTAAAAATCTTCTTCTTCAAAACTAACAGTCAGATAGCTTTGATATTTGTCCCCAGGGATGATCTATTTCAGATTTGTTCAAATTGTGCAGAAATATGCAAATTTGCATTTTTAAGGCAATTTTTGCCATTTTGGTCAGAAAAAATGTATTTCTCAAAAAATACTCATCTGATAGTTTTAAAATTTGGTAGACAGGTTTGTATTGATGAAAGTGATGATATATATTGAATTTCTGATGAAATCTGTAATTTTGTATTTGTTGGGCAATGTTTGCCATTTTTGGTCAAAATATGTATTTCCAAAACTACTCATCTGATAGCTTTGAAATGTGGTATACAGGTTCCAACAGATGATTTACATGATATTTATTGAAATTATGATGAAATCTGCAATTTTGTATTTTTTGGGCAATTTTTGCCATTTTTGGTTAAAATATGTGTATTTCCAAAACTACTCATCTGATAGCTTTGCAATTTGGTATACAGGTTCTGACAGATCACCTTAATGACACTTATTGAAATTATGCTGAAAATTCGAATTTTGTAATTTTGGGGCAATTTTTGCAATTTTTTGTCAAAAATGTGTTTCTCAAAAAGTACTGGTCTGATAGCTTTGAAATTTGATAATGAGGGTTCTACAGATGAGCTAAGTAATATATATTAAATTTCTGATGAAAACTGTAATTTTGTATTTTTGGGGCAATTTTGGCCATTTTTGGTCAAAAAATGTGTATTTCCAAAACTACTCATGTGATAGCTTTGAAATTTGGTATACAGGTTCCTATAGATGAACTTAATTTGATCTTTTGAAATTATGATGAAATCTACGATTTTATTTTTGGGGGCAATTGTTGCCATTTTCGGTCAGAAAATTTTATTCTCAAAAAACTACTCATCAGATAGCTTTGGCTGACATGTTCATATGGATGATGTGATGTGATATATTCAAAGTATGATGAAATCTTCAATTGTGTATTTTTGCAGCTATTTTAGCTACTTTTTTCTGGCCACTGCATTGAGCTATCAAAGATTTCCACCTCTTCATCAACATGTGTCAAAAATAGTTATTCTCTACATACACTCAGCAAAGCTATATCGGCCGCTAGGTTGCTTGTTTTGATATATTTTGTAGGCAAAGTATTTTTTTCAAATAACCAATGGCTTTTTGTATGTTTTGACAATATTACTGTTCAATCATGACCAGTTATTAACAACTGAAGAACTTCTACCACAAGGATTTTATGCAATGGAGGGGCTCTATTTTGTAATGTCAATGAATTTGCCAAGATAAGGCTTATGTTCTTCCCTGCTTCATTGATTTGCATTGCAGTGAGTTATATTTTGACGTGCTGACTTTGCTTCAAGTGTCTTACGAAGAGAATCTTCAATTCTGCTCACGGATGCCTCATTTTTCATACAAAATGCCATTTTTGCTACAGAACGGTTTGCCAACAGTACAATAATGATGTTCATATTTTGTGAATACACATTAGCAAATGATATAAAGTATTTACAGCACTACTAAAGGCTTAAATTGAACTAGTCTGCTTCTCTGTTTCTCATTACAGTTGCCGTTGAATTTGCATTATATTTCGATCACGTAATGCATGGTCTTGTTTCAGATTACCACAAAGTAGTAAGAAATTGTCATCTGGGCTTGCCATTCTAGGCCGTGTGTTCAGTACACTATAGCCAACCAAGTTTGCTCAATCAGAGCGAATGGCATATTTGAAAACAAATTTGCTTTCCATACCATTTAAAATGCCTGTAGAGGTTACTTCCATGACAGGTAGAAATAATCAAATTTAAGAGTAGCCTTTTAAATTGCCTCTGAAAACCCACAAACTTTCCATAGCAATAACAGGTTGCAGCTCAGGTACATCTGAAGCATTGCTTGAAGATACTACACTTAGTGTAAGGCAGCTCTCCTATAAACCATGGATGTACAGCCCTACCTAAGTGTAAGGCACCAATTTTGGTACTGAATTCAAGATGAAATATTTAATACCTTTTCTATTATCTTTCTGTCTAATGAAATCAACTTTACTTTTCCTAATAGCTCTATATTTTATTTCTACAGAAACTGGATTCTAGGTTTACCATTCCAGAGGAAAAGGAAGATTTCAGCGTAGTAGATGAGGTAGTGTTCCTGCCATCAAAATATTTACATCATTTTGAACAACTATTTTTTTAAATTAAGCATGTTTAGCAATGTTTTAAGCAACTAGATAAATGACTCACAATGCATTTGGAAAAAGTTATAGGAATCTGGCTATTTTGTTGACTCTTAAACAGTAAATCAAATGTAGCATATGTCATCGAATTGGAAATATACAGCACTTAGTGGGATTAAGTAAATCTGCACAACAAATAAAGCCAGCTATGTAAATACTGCTCGCAAACTACATTCACACTGTGGCTAGGAGACTAATTTTTTTCAATGCTATGCCCAATTGCAAGTTTTGAAAGTTTGTGGTTTGCCAAGCATGGTAGCAAAACACTACTGTTATGACAGTTGCAAGAATAAATCATGCTACAGTGACAAAGCCTACATGAAAGGTATAGAATTTTATTCATTCACCAAGCTGTGAAAATGCCATCTCTTTTCACCCCATCTGTCAGTTCAATGAGAAATATCATAAAATAAATACTTTTCTATAGAAGTTTTGACAAGAACGATAAATAACAACACAACAGAAAATAATAATACACAGTTGCACCAATGTGGCTTCTACTTTTGTGTTCCAATGGGCACTTATAGATCACAGGGGCCATTCTGATGTCCCAACAGATAAATTCCAAGAGTGACAACAAAATTTACTGTAATTTCATACATTTTATAAATTTTTGTCATTATGTTTCGCACAGATAGGATTTAGTAGACTATCGACAGTCCCTTGTACCTTTTCTGTCTCTCATTGATGTTGTGTCTTGAACATGACAGTGTGGGGAATTGCAAGTGTAGCGCTGGGCGTTCTGAAAGCATATATTTACAAAGGGGACTGTTGTCTGTTGCAGGACTTTGGTTGCCATTAATCATTCATGAGATATGACTTCGAGGACAGGGCAGAGGCAAAGGAAGAAATTTGCATAGAATTCATATGTGCAAGTGAGGTCATACAGTATGCTAGCCCTGCGTACGATGCTGTGTGTTCCCGGCATTATAGAGCAGGAGGCCATCTTACCTTGGGAAAAACACAGCATTTTATGGAGTTCTAACAGTATGCATGTCATACATTTACAATTCCATCAAAAATTTTTGAACAACCATTACAACAATGGCTATCAGATTTGAATATTTCGCTTTTCCTCTAATGTGTTTGCTGTGTTGTAAATTTGATATTAACAAGTAACATAAATCTTATATTCAGGGCGGCAATACCTATCTACACACTGCTGCAAGATCTGGTGACATCGACAAAGTGAATGCTGCTATAAAGGCGGGAGTTGATGTGGAATTAAAAAACAAGGTAAGAGAAAAATATTCAAGAGAATATTGTAAATAATGAAAGCTATTTAAACAAAGTTAATTAGGGAGCTAAATGCAATAGTAAATATTATAAATGGCAATGATTGAGATTGCTGGCTATTTTTACGGATAATGCGATCTTACATTATTGTAAATCTTTTTCTTTCTGTAATTCATTTTTACCATGCCCATAGTGTTAATTTACATAAAATAAGAAGTAACAAATTCACTTAAACATAAACCTTTTTCCTACCCCAGGTTACAAATCCTTCATCGTACACATGATGCATCATCAAATTTATATTGTTTTGGTAATTGATTAAGTTACATCTAAAGGATTACACCGGCCATGGTAATCATACAGCCTGCTTGTTCTAGACATATCTTAAAACAATTAGTCGAAATTGCATAGAAATTTGCATATACCATTATCATAGAAACATTTTGATGTGATTAGCTCTTGGTGAATTTTTCAATCTTTAATTGCTATTTACATGTATAATGAATGAACATATCTCAAGAGAATTAATGAACCAACAGTGTTCATCTAGGCTGCGCGATTGCGCGATTCCCCCTCCTTGGAGGACTGCGCGCCGCCAATCACAGTAGGTAGAAGGGGCGACCCATCGAGCACTGCACTGAGCTGGCTGGAATGGCTGCTATCATGGGTGTCACACTTCGATGCATTTGACCCGTTATTGGCACCTGTTAATTGTGTGGCAACGGGCATTGTATAGTGTTGCAAGAACATTTACATGGAAGGGACTAATTTTAGTTTTATTTTGATACTTTTTGAACTGCTTCAATAAATTGCTGTTGAAACAATACCACGCGTAAATTTCCATACGCTGATTTCTCATATGAAAGCCTGTCTGCCAGTTGAGAGTTAATTACGTTCACAAAAGTCCATTGCCCTTGCCTGATAAAGTTTCTGTGTCACATTATTTCTGTACGATTGAGAAAAGGAGACAAACTGAAGTTTTATGCATCGTGTGAAAATAATTCTCATAGCACAATTGACACGAAAAGTTGGACTTTACTGTCACAGAAACATGTTCAGTGCAGACTGCATGCAATGAAAGTCACAAGCAAGCTGTGGTGTCAGTGGGTCCAGTTTTTGAATTCAGTGAACAGACACTGACTTATTTTTCGGGGTAAATAAGTGGAATCTGTGTTTTATCACAGATGTGTTTTGTGATTACACCTAGCTATCTGCCTTCCTTACATCTTCACTGTCGTCCCCTTAGCCAATCGGCTCTTCTATCCATGACTGTTATCAAACCTCCTTCCCAGCCAATCAGCCACATTTGCACATGACACTACATAATCAAGCCTTTGTCTCATCGCTCCCATTCATTCATTCATTCATTCATTCATTCAGCCGCTGAGTTCATGCCATACCAGCTCAGCCTCGTCTCACCAATCGGACGTAACCTGCTCCCAGCTACCTATTGGATTTTACAGACCAGTTTCACCTGTCAGTTAATGTGTCACCAAGTGCAGCTGCTGGATGTCACCTGATGATCTCTCCTTACTTCTACCTTGGATTACGCTGCGGTGCCACAAGAAAGAACCAACAAACTACAGCTGGAGATCGAGAACGACCGGTCATTCTATATTGCCTTTCAGACTGATGTTTGCCATCTCGTTGGCATGTTCTGTCTGCTGGGATGCACCGTTTCAAACTACTGTGTCACTCCCTGGAAGCGGAACCCTGCAGCTGCACTTGTCGGCAATCTCACAAGCATCCCAGCGAAAACATACGAAAACAAAAACATTTGCTAGACCCATGGATACCTTACCACAAACCGCATTACGGCATCACATCAGCACTTTGACTTTGTGGATTGTACAGTTCACATCAGTGTGACTGGAGTAACATGCTTTCTTTCAGAACACTTTCACTTTCAAAGCAAAGGACTACATACTTCATCCTTTGCATTTAGCAGTATTAAAGTTTTTTGTAATGTCTCATAAATGCCACTTTTATCCCACATCAGTTTCCTCATATCGAAAGAACTGACATTTAACGCTGTCATGGACTTCACACTTCGTTCGACCAGCAACATGCCATTGTAGAGGCTTTGCTTCGCATGCTCGGACATTTTTCCAGTTAACAGCGACGTTCCGCTTTGCCTGATCCGTTCACTGCTCTACATGGAAATCCCAGACCACCTTTTAGGTAGATGGTCTAGCAACTGCCACCGACTTACATGTACATAAGAACATCAGAAATTTTCCCTGCGTCACATTTTTCAATGGCTAGCAGACCACCTTTTAGGTAGACGGTCTAGCAACTGCTACCGACTTTACATGTACATAAGAACATCAGAAATTTCCCTGCGTCACGCTTTTCAGCGACGTTCCACTTTGCCTGATCCGTTCACTGCTGCTCTACATGGAAATCCCGGACCACCTTTTAGGTAGACGGTCTAGCAACTGCTACCGACTTACATGTACATCAGAACATCAGAAATTTGCGTCAGGCCTTTCAACGGCTAGCTCCTTACTGTGTGAACACTCAAACACTTATCTACTGCGGTCTATGTCGTCAATTCAAGTCTGCCTTATTTCACCGCATCAACAGACTCACACGTTTACACGTCTTGTTGTGTTTCATGTCTGCATTTTGCCATCTGGACTCACTGGGTGCACACTCAAACACTTTTTAACGGCTGCCTATTCGTCATTGCAAGTCAGCCTCATTCCATTGCATTACGACTCACACGTTACATGTCTCGTCGTGTTTCACATCTGTGTTCTGTCACCTAACGTTCCTACATGTACGTTGTATCCACCTGGGCTCGCACAGTTTACCTGTCCCCCAGGACGCCCTCCCCCAAGCCGTATCATCACCACGGTGATCCCTTGGGCGCGAGAACCTTGTCTTCGTTCCATGTTTCCACCGGGCTCGCACAGTTTACCTGGCCCCGGGACCCCCTCCCCAAGCCGTATCACCACCGCGGTGATCCCTTGGGCGCGAGAACCTTGTCTTCGTTACATGTTTCCACCCGGGCTTGCACAGTTTACCTGTCCCCGGGACCCCCCCCCCAAGCCGTATCGCCACTGCAGTGATCCCTTGGGTGCGAGAACCTCGTCTCCGTTCATCATGTTTCCACCTGGGCTCGTACAGTTTACCTGTCCCCCAGGACCCCCTCCCCAGGCCGTATCACCACCACGGCGTTCCCCGGGTGCGAGAACCCCTTTACTAACGTCATTCTCGATTTCTTCCTCCTTTTGGGGGTCACTTCAGTCATACTTCCTTCGTTTGGGCTTTGGATTCCATCCTGACCCCCATTTCTCGGGAATTCCACTCCTTTCCCACATTGCGGCCTCTCAGGATGGATTCATCATCAAGGTCATTCAGACCTTGACCCCAAGGTCACCAATGACCGTTGCCGGTTGCTTGACTGAAGGGGCCCTCTCCCATATATTTTGCTCATATTTTATTGTAGGTTAGTCTGCTACTTCTATTTTGACTGTTTTGTATTGTAAGTTTTGATAGTACTTAGTTTGAGATCTGCAAGGGCACTAGTTCTATGCCCCTTACTGCTTTATATTTGCCGTTTCATTTGTGCTTTATTCTATATACTTTGTTGGCGTTACGTTCTCCTTTTGCAATAAACCCTCCTGTCTTCCTCAACTTAGCGGTGGTGTGTTCACAAACCCTAATGTTAACTGTCGGTGACAACCAACCTTTCTGTGTGTTATTTTCCCGTTCTAAACTGAGTGACAAAAAGCAACTGGAGCGAGTCTGACGTCGAGAAACTCCGCATTCAAAATACGACAGACAAAGGTCCAACCCTCTAAGTTGTTCGTTTTAACTCTACTGAGTCTGCGCACAAAACTACAAGACCAGCTAGGTCACTAGAAAAATACAGCTAACTGGTTTGTATAGGGCAATGTTGATCCAAACTTATAGTAGTCAGGGATGATATAAGCACAGTAAAAACGTGACAAACAAGTACGTTATTTTTTCATAGCTACAAAACATTCCTTTATAACTACAAAAGAATTTTTCTTGCTTTTTGTAGTGCAGAGAGTTTGATGAAAAAGGAAAAAAAAATCCCTTGAAGGTACAGTGGGAATGGCTAACTGTGTTAATTTTTATGTTTGAATGTACATTAAGCCCTAAAAAGCAAACATACAGAATATGTACAAACTAACATACAGAATATTTCAGCATACAGAATATGCTACAATTTTTTTTTAAGAATGGTAATGCTTATGAGTATTAATGAGCTGTCCACCACTCTTGGAAGCCCTATACATTCACAACAGTGATACGCAAATTTGTTGACTTTTGAAAAAATCGTTTAGAGGATGGTGTTGGAGCTAGCAGCTTGGATTGTGTAAGCAAGTTATTTATTGATTTTATTATGTATGATACAAGTAACATCACTGCAACATTAAAACTTACATATAAAGATGTCATTATATGTTTCAGTTAAATCCCCCCAAAATTTAAAATCCCCTCAAAAATTCCAGTACAGGGGGACCAATCCCCTGGTGTAGCATCCCAGATGAAACACTGAACCAAATATGATATTACTCAAATACACAAACTGTTTTATGTATAGGTGAGTTGGGCTCACAGATGTGGACTCATCTGTTTATCTAAAAAATATATGTTACATGACTGTACATAAATATTGAACTCACTGAATGCCATCATACCTCTGATGTAGTTGGCTGTTTTTGGTCATATGATGCTGCTGGTAAGATAAGTGTTCCATATAACATATATTGGCTGTTTTACATGTTCAACAACCTTATGTCATGCGTCAACACTGAATGGCCTGATCTTGATTGGACCTGAGAGGTACTATAGTCACATCAATGTTAAGCATGAAATTTATATGTGCAACCATTTGCATATTTGAATGATTATCTGGAACTAGGCAATTTATGAATGCCGGCAGAAGGTACTAAATTTAATGGATCCAAACCGGACATACTCAGACTAAATCATGAAGAACACAATTACTCATTTTACAAGAACCTCAGAGACATATTAGCTCTAAGTAGGATAGGTTAGGTCTATAGGTAACTGAATATGACATTTGAATTACTAGCTTATTTCTATATTTAATGAAATTATGTAATATGGCCAGACATCAAACTTGAATGTACTGAAATTTATCAGATTTCTCAGCCTAACAGGCCATACCTGGTAACACTAGCTGAAAGTTTTATGATCAAGACAGATAATAATAAGGCCATTTGCATATTTTGATGACTTTATGTAATGGAGCCATGTATAAAACTGAATGCCTAGATTTAGATCACACTTCTCTATAGTAATGGGTGTACATTAGGTTTGCTAAGAGTCCAATTTATGTGATTCTGCATAGTAATTTGGTAGCATAATTAATGCTTTCTATAATTAAGCCATAAATAAAAACTGAATATAATGAATGTAAGGAGACTTGCAGAGACAGGCCTACTGATAAGTCATCTGATGATTTGATGAGTATTTGTAATTAGCCACATAACAACACCAAGAGGGCTCCCTTTGACTTTACAGAGCAGATACACTGCTGCACACGGATAGTTGAGTTGAAATATGTGATGTTTTAAATACTGATCAATAGCTCATTTGCATATGTAAATGTAATGCAATAAAGTTAGAGCAACTCCATATGTCCTTCATACCTAAATTGCTTAGATAGTGTGTATCTCAGTCCACCCCAGAACCTCTCCTTTGGAGATGTGTCTGGTAACATGAATTTTATTGGACCATGGGCAATGACAATCATATGCAGTACCTTTAATTACAGAAGGGGATATTCCAATTTCATGATGTTAATATACCGTTATTCACAAAATGCCGGAATTTATATCAAGTGCATTGTGTAGCAGAGGTATCGTTCAAACTATCTATGGTGCTGAGCAGAGATATTGACAGAATTGGTTGAAAGTACATAGTTTAGCGATTTTACCTGAGATTCAAGTCTCATTCAACTACTCATTACACCTGAAATTTTAGCAATCATGCAATGGACATTGGTTATGGTATCTATGTGACACAATGATGACAAAATTGAATTTATTTCATTTGTGACAAAAAGTACAAGCATGCAAAATTGTGCTTGACTGTAACCCTGGAAATTGTGCTACGGATTTTATTGTCAACATGCCAGCAAAATGACATACACCACAGATGACTTTGTTTTAAATATAGTATGTTAACTGTGATCTTATTTTTAGATTAGATGTTACATCAATGCTCTGATGAGACTAAATCATCTCATCAAGTCCCTTTGAAATTTGCAAATATGACCAAAATACAGTCCTGCCTTATGGCCAGGAAATGAAACATTAGACTGTGTCACTGACTGAGCTGACCCTGTAACAGGTAGTAAGAAAGCTGCTGCAGATTAAATTTGAAGACTAATGTTGGCATCTTTACTTTTTTACAAAAAAAACACATTTTTGAACTTGTTTGTTTACAAAATATGCATTTTCAGTGACGGTGATTAGCACATAGGTCATGCCAATACAAGTCCATAATTTGTCTTATTGACTTCAGACATACTCTGACTTAACCAAACTTAAATGTATAAAGTATGGATCACTGAATGATGTAGCTTAGTGTTGACGCGCTGAGTTGAACAAGTTTTTCAGTACTCTTCAAAGTAATCTTCAAAGTGTTTGCTCTCATTCACTGGGAAATGTCATATTTTATTAGGGCCAGATTACCCATGATGCAATCGTACTGCAATTAGGGCATTGTGGTAGACTGTCGTGTAAGTGTGTTTCATATTATTCTTAGACTACTGGTTAGCCACTGCAAGAAACAGATCTAAGCTGCATGTCATTGCACAATCTCTAAAGTTTAGAGTCTGTATTATAACACTGTAAGCATTTACAATGATTTGTTTACCATTGACAAGCACACTGAAGTTGGAGGCAAGAGAGTTCAAACACAACAAATTCAATGACAGTTAGATGCAGGTTGTCATATGAAAATATGGATGTGGGTGTTTCTGCAACAACATTATAATGCTAATATCTGCATCCCTTTTGACATGACTGCATGCACTAGATTATTATAGGGACCTATATGACCTACAGACCTTGTATTGGTTTCCCATGGGAACTCTATACCCTACAAAGCTTATATCCAGTAGTGAAATGTATAACATAAGCACTCACAAATTCTACACAAAAATAATATAATTGTTACATGTTGTCGAGGTAACAGGATTAGAGTGTCTTTATGTTGTATGTTTAACATTTACCACTTTCTATATGATGTAAAAGACAATGTTTCTTAATGTCTTATTGATCAAGGTATCCTAAGTTGGACTCATTTATGGAAGAATGCAATTTCTGATTGACTCATGGACAAAAAAACTTGAATAACTTTGGTTTTTAACCCAACCGGCCTTTGGTGTTTGACTCAGTGGATTGGTATTGCAATGATATAAGGATATATTTAAAATCCTTATTTAAATATGAAGCAAGCAATTGCAGTACAATTTCCTGATGTCAGTGGTAATTGTGCAGTTTTGTGGTAAAAAGGACAACTACTGCATGCTTACCAAATGGTAACAAGAAAATTTGACTTTTACAGGATGGGGACACAGCCATTATTTTAGCAGCACTATGGAAGCATGTGGACATTGTGAAATGTCTCATTGATGCAGGAGCCAATGTAAATGCAAGTGGTCAGGTAAGTTTTTGTTACGGATATACTTCAATGCCTTGGGAGGTCAGAGTACATGTTTAAGGGTAGTATTTCAATCTTGTTTCCAAAGCTTATATGCTTTCTTGTTATTATTATGTGAATATATATCAATGTCAGGAGCCACTGGCTGCTTAAATGGCACACGCTGATACAGGATCATTTTAGTAGGATCTGTTTTTCTGAATTAAGGTTTCATATCACCACTACAATTAATGCTGAAATAAGGGTATGAGGAATGATAAAAATCAACTCATCTCTTGTGCTACCTTCAATTTCATGTATATGTTTAAAATGTAGTCATTACTTATTTGATCTGTCATTTATAGATCACATTTATATGTACCAAAGAGAGCTTATATGATAAGTCAACAGGTCTGTATCTCTGTTTGTACAGTATGCATGGATGTATGTATGAATGTCTATCCACATCAAAATCCCAAAAAACCGCAGCACCTAGAATCGTAGTATCTGGTGTACAGTTGAACCCAGGGTTGGAGTTGGGAATTATTTCAAATGAACAAGCCAGTGTCAAACATATGCAAATGAGGTAAAAAATAAGCAAATTGCTAAAACTACATGACAGCAGGACAGATCAGATTGAACCTTGGTATGCAGGTTTCTTTATGGCTTGCTAATTTTGCATGTTTGTATTTGTTGGGTAATCTTTTCCTTCTGGTCAAAAATCTCCCCCCCCCCCCCCTGAAATGACTATCGAATTGCATTGAAACATGGTGTGCATATTCCATTGGGTTACCTCAGTAAGTACATGAATCTTATCAGAATCTTATAACATTCTTGTATATAAGAAGCATGGTAGGGAGCTTGCGGGAAAAATGCTTATTCAGCACATGTTGTTCTTTTGATAAATATATTATGTACCTTCTTTGGTTAGTATTTAGCATACTCATTTTTCAAATAAACAATTAACATGTAATGTAATACTTCATTTTCACTGAAAGGAAATAGCAATGCTCCAGTCTTAATTGATACCTTACATGTTTCATGACTCAAATTTATCATTACGCAGTGTGAACTATTCTGCAGAAGGGCACTGCATATTCTGTAGAACTTAATTCAGAAAGTGGAATAGGAACACTACTTCTTCTCATCATATTTCTTATTTACTAACTCACACCTACATTGTGTTTTTTCATGGAGAAAATAACAATATTCGGAACATCATTGTGCTTTTAGTAACCTACTCAGTGTATGCTAAAATACTGTTGTACTCATTCATTTCAGATTCCTTATTGACGTATGTTTTATTAGTCCCCACGGACACCGTCCGGGGGGACTTATAGGTTTGGTCATGTCCGTGCGTGTGTGCGTGCGTGCGTCCGTGCGTGCGTCCGTCCGTGTGTGCGTCCGTCCGTCCGTTCACGCAGATATCTCAGAGATACCAGGAGCGATTTCATTCAAACTTGGTGCAAGGATTACTTCATATGTCATACATATGCACATTGATTTGTTTTGTGATACGATCCAATATGGCCGCCAGGCGGCCATTTTATTACGATTTTTTCATGTACAAAGCCATAACTCAGGCATGTTTCAACCAATTTATTAGTCCCCGCGGACGAAGTCCGGCGGGGACTTATAGATTGGGTTCCGTCCGTCCGTCCGTCCGTCCGTCCGTCCGTCCGTCCGTCATCAACAGTTTCTCAGACACTGCCAAACCAATTTTGTTCAAACTTGGCACAAAGGCATAGCACTATGACCTACAGATGCACATCGATTTATTTTGCGATACGATCCAATATGGCCGCCAGGCGGCCATTTTATTACAATTTTTCATGTACAGAGCCATAACTCAGACATGTTTCAACCGATTTTATTCAAAGTTGGTACAAGGACATTGACCAATGTCATAGATATGCATGTGGATTTGTTTTGTGATATGATCCAATATGGCCGCCTGGCGGCCATTTTATTACGATTTTTTTATGTACAGAGCCATAACTCAGGCATGTTTCAACCGATTTTATTCAAAGTTGGTACAAGGACAATGACCAATGTCATACATATGCACATTGAATTGTTTTGTGATACGATCCAATATGGCCGCCAGGCGGCCATTTTGTTTCGATTTTTTCATGTACAGTGCCATAACTCAGGCATATCTCAACCGATTTTATTCAAACTTGGTGCAAGGACATTGACCTATGTCATATATATGCATGTCGATTTGTTTTGTGATACGATCCAATATGGCCGCCAGGCGGCCATTTTATTACGATTTTTTCATGTACAGAGCCATAACTCAGACATGTTTCAACAGATTTTATTCAAAGTTGGTGCAAGGACATTGACCAATGTCATATATATGCATGTGGATTTGTTTTGTGATATGATCCAATATGGCCGCCAGGCAGCCATTTTGTTATGATTTTTTCGTGTACAAAACCATAATTCAGGCATATCTCAACTGATTTTATTCAAAGTTGGTACAAGGACATTGACCTATGTTATACTTATGCACATTGAATTGTTTTTGTGATACGATCCAATATGGCCGCCTTGTGGCCATTTTTTTTACGACTTTCCATGTCCTGAACAATAACTCATGACATGTATCAAGCAAATTTATTCAAAGTTGGTACAAGGACATTGACTTATAGTATACATAAGTACATTGATTTGTTTCTCCATATGGTCTGATATGGCCACATGGTAGCAATTTTGTTATGGTTTTTTTCATGTCGAGAGCCATAACTCTGGCAAGTCTCAACTGATTTTATTCAAAGTTTGTACCTGGACATTGACTTATGTAATACATATACGTGTTGATTTTTTGAACAGTAAGATCAAATATCGCTGCGTGGCGGCAAATTTGTTACGATTTTCTCATGTACTGAGCCATAACTCAGACATACCGGTATTTCCACCAGTATCATTCAAAGTTGGTACAAGGACATGACCCATTTCATACATGCTCGTCAGTTGTTTCACGTCATGTAGCAGTATCATGTCAATTATTGAAGTTTCATAATTAGGTTGATATGTCAGAAATACTGCATCAAATTTCATGAAACTTTGTACAGATGTTAAGCTCACATTGCTTTAACAGTGAAAAAGACATATCAGTGTCATTTTAATTAATTTGTAATTGCATATGTAATGAACTTTCCTAATTAGAGTGATATATCCACAAATACAACGTCAAATTTGATGAAACTTGATACAGATGTTGATCTCATAGTGTTGTAATACTACATTAAACTTTATGAAATATGGTACTGGTTATCTATTAGTGTTAGGATAGAATGAAAAAATGTTTTGCAACATCCTGTCAACTAATTCCCAGTTGACTTATTTAATGACCTTTAGGATAGTGGCCTACATTGGTTTTATGTTTTTCATCACCATGGAACTCATTCTTGGCCATTGAGTGCCATCTGTATCAAAGTATTTTTATCACAGAACCTGTAATCAAAGTACCCATTAGCAAGCGGGGACTGGGTCATCAACGATGACTTGTTCAAAGTTGGTACAAGGACATTGACCTATGTCATACATATGCACATTGATTTGTTTTGTGATACGATCCAATATGGCCACCAGGCGGCCATTTTATTACGATTTTTTCATGTACAGAGCCATAACTCAGACATGTTTCAACCGATTTTATTCAAAGTTGGTACAAGGACATTGACCAATGTCATACATATGCATGTTGATTTGTTTGTGATACAATCCAATATGGCTGCCAGGCGGCCATTTTATTACGATATTTTCATGTACAGAGCCATAACTCAGACATGTTTCAACCGATTTTATTCAAAGTTGGTGCAAGGACATTGACCAGTGTCATAGATATGCACGTTAATTTGTTTTTGATACAATCCAAGATGGCTGCATTGCGGCCATTTTGTTACAATTTTTTCATGTACAGAGCCATAACTCAGGCATATCTCAACTGATTTTATTCAAAGTGGTACAAGGACATTGACCTATGTCATACATATGCACATTGATATGTTTTTTGATACGATCCAATATGGCCACCAGGTGGCCATTTTATTACTATTTTTTCATAAACAGAGTCATAACTCAGACATATCCACCACTATCATTCAAAGTTGGTACAAGGACATTGACCCATTTCGGATATATGCTCGTCAATTTGTTTCATGTCATTTAGCAGTATCATGTCAATTATTGAAGTTTCATAATTAGGCTGATTGTCAAGAAATACTGCATCAAATTTCATGAAACTTTGTACGGATGTTAAGCTCACATTCAATAACAGTGAAAAAGACATTTATCAATGTCGTTTTAATTAATTTGTAATTGCATATGTAATGAACTTTCCTAATTAGAGTGATATATCCACAAATACAACGTCAAATTTGATGAAATTGATACAGATGTTGATCTCATAGTGTTGTAAATGCTGCATCAAACTTTATGAAATATGGTACCGGTGATTATCTGTTAGTGTAAGGTTAGTAGGCAAAAATGTTTTGCAACATCCTGTCGATTAATTCCTAGTTGACTCATTAATGACCTTTAGGATAGTGGCCTACATTGTTTTATGTTTTCATCAGCATGGACTCATTCTTGGCCATTGAGCGCCATCTGTATCAAAGTATTTTTATCACAGACCTAATTAATGAAGAGGATTCTATCCTCTCTGAGGACTTGTAATCAAAGTATCAACTAACAAGTGGGGACTGTGTCATCAACGATGACTTGTTTTTTCTACAATGATACTTTCAATTTTTATTCCAATCATAGGTCAATACTTATTGTTAATTTATTAAGGGCAATACTTAACTGACTATTTTGAAACAAATCAGGGCTCTTCTATGTCTCAAATGTATATGTTTTTGCATTTCAGGGGACTGTGCAACTGAGTAGAATTTTGCTTTTGTTATATTTCTTCCTCTAACATAATGCAGAGCGTGTTTTAAAGCAAACTAAAAAGCTAATCTGCAACATTAATAATTAGACCAAAAATATACGTATTTTGTCTTTGTTGCAATGACACAGCCTTGGTAATTATGATATTTTGGAAAGATTTGATTAGTGGTTTTTGAGCTATCTGTGACAATTGTATACGTCTCAATGTTGCGTTTGCTTTGCGTTATCACTAATTAGTCCCCACGGACACCGTCCGGGGGACTTATAGGTTGGTCATGTCCGTGCGTCCGTTTTGCGTGCGTCTGTACGTGCGTGCGTCCGTCCATTCACGCAGATATCTCAGAGACGCCTGGAGCGATTTCATTCAAACTTGGTACAAGGATTACTTCATATGTCATACAGATGCACGTCAATTTGTTTTGTGATACAATCCAATATGGCTGCCAGGCGGCCATTTTATTATGATTTTTTCAAACACAGAGCCATTACTCAGGCATGTTTCAACCGATTTTATTCAAAGTTGGTACAAAGACATTGACCAATGTCATAAATATGCACCTCAATTTGTTTTGTGATACGATCAAATATGGCTGTCGTGCGGCCATTTTGTTACGATTTTTTCATATACAGAGCCATAACTCAGGCATATCTCATCCAATTTTATTCAAACTTGATACAAGGATATTGACCTATGTCATACATATGCACGTCAATTTTTTTGTGATACAATCCAATATGGCCACCAGGCGGCCATTTTATTACGATTTTTTCATGTACAGAGCCATTACTCAGGCATGTTTCAACCGATTTTATTCAAAGTTGGTACAAGGATATTGACCAATGTTATAGCTGTGCACATCAATTTGTTTTGTGATATGATCCAATATGGCCACTATGCAACCATTTTGTTACGATTTTTTCATGTACAGAGCCATAACTCAGGCATATCTCAACCGATTTTATTCAAAGTTCGTACAAGGACTTTGACCTATGTCACACACATGCACATTGAATTGTTTTGTGATAAGATCCAATATGGCCGCCATGTGGCCATTTTGTTACGTTTTTTTCATGTCCAGAACCATAACTCAGACATGTATCAAGCGAATTTATTCGAAGTTGGTACAAGGAGATTGACCAATGACATACATATGCAAGTCAATTTGTTTTGTGATACGATCCAATATGGTAGCCATTTGGTTATGATTTTTTCATGTACAAAGCCATAACTCAGGCATATCTCAACCGATTTTATTCAAAGTTGGTACAAGGACATTGACCTATGTCATACATATGCACATTGATTTGTCTTGTGATACGATCCAATATGGCCACTGTGTGGCCATTTTATTACGATTTTTTCATGTCCTGAACCACAACTCAGACATGTATCAAGTGAATTTATTAAAAAGTATTTTGATCACAGACCTAATGAAGAGGACTCTATCCTCTCTGAGGACCTGTAATCAAAGTACCCATTAACAAGTGGGGACTGTGTCATCAACGATGACTTGTTGTTATGATATGTTGTGAATCTTCTGTAGAAAATTGATGAATTGTAAATTTATGTAATTTTTTAATTGGTTAAACAGGATAAGTCTTCCTTTGTAAACAAAGAGATTTATATTGTGTTTTGTTATGCTGTTCTTCCCTTAGAGTTGACACAGGGAGGATTAGTCATTTTGAGTTGCAAGTGAGCAGAAATATTTGGCAATTTGTGCCTCTGGTACTAAGCTTTGCACTGTTACCATTTAGTTTTATTAGGGCTCGTGACAATGACATGGAGCCACAAGAAACTACTGTTAAATTGCTTTGAAATTCAGTATGCAGTCTCTTAGGGGTAATCTTAGTAATTTTGGCATCATTTGCATACTTTGCGTTTTAGGTTGCAATTTCCCCACTTTCGGTAAAAAAATCTCTGAAACTGCATGTCCAATTGCTCTAATATTTGGTATGCTTGTTCCATTTTGAAACAAAAAATCATAATATGAACTTGTTGGGCAATTTTTCCCATAATAGGAAAGGTTTCTTTCTGAAACCACTGTTCAGAACTATTTAGGTGAGTTTTAGATTGGTATGTGGAGTTTGAATATTTGAATTTTTGCACAATGTTTCCTGTTTTGGTCAAAACATCTTCCCTGAAACCACTTATTTAACTTCTTTGAAACTTAGTTTTGAAGATCTTTGGATTGTTTTCAGTATGATTTGTGCAAAACATGGTGAAACTAGCATAAATGTGTAAAAGAGGCAATTTTTAGTGTTTCATTGGTGAAAGATATTATCCGAGCCTGCTTGTCCTTTTGGTTTGGAATTTGATATGCAGGTTACTATGATTGACCTAAATCAATTCTTATCAAATTGTAATGAAATTTACGTATTTGTAGTTTGGGGCAATTCTTCCTGTTTTTTAACAAAAAATCTTCCTCTCTGACACCACTTGCCATTTTTCTGAATCTTGATATTGAGAATGACTTCAGTAATTTGCAGTTTGGTGGGTTGGGGTGGGGGTAATAAGTTCCATGTTTTAAATCTGGATTTTGAAATTTCAAAGTAAGTTCTGTGTGGATCATCTATCTGTTTTGTGCGGAAGTGACGTAATGTACTAAATTGTACTTATGGGCAATTCGTGCTGTTTTGATACAAAAATTCTATTAATTCTCCTTATCCAATGCTTTTATGTGCAGGTTTGTTGAATATGATAAAACCTACCAACTATATATATTTTGGGTGACTTTTTCTCGTTTGATCAAACTTTACACTTGACAGTTGAGCTATGTATGCTATGTATCAGTATTTCCTTAATTGATAAACAATCCACATGTAGAACAATGTGATTTGTCCAGAAATACTGTAGCAAAACTAGGAAACTAGGTATAGATGAGGATCTTACAATGTTATGGTACGATGCAAAACCATTTGGCCCCATCCTGTCAATTTAGTACAAATTGAGCCACCTAACAACCTTTCATGTTCAGCGTCGCTGTCCAGATTGGCTTAACCTTTTCACCACCATGTTATAGACCAACCCCATTGTTTTCTGTAGTAAACTTTGGCATCTAACCAGGGAAACAATATTTGTTCCTAGCAATCTGTATCCTAAATGACTGCATTAAAACTGAAGGCAATAGCTGCAGATGTTGATCCTACAAAAAATAACAATCAAGAGAGGCATTAAGCAATATCAATACCTAATTATAGTAAGTATATTCTGTAATGAACATGCAAGCAGTTTTGGTTCATGTATGGCAATGTGATATTTTCATGTAAAGAGCCATTACTCAGACATGTGATACCAGTTTCTGGCAGATCAATTGAATTTTGACATTTCAAGAGCCAGCACATGGTAAACCTAATTCTAAAGCGCATAATACTAAGCCATTCATACTTATGTCTCCTCGTTTATAAGCAATCCAAAATGGGCATCAGTGACAGACAGGTCTTTGGTACCTTCTTTTTATAATGTTCGTCATATTGACTTTAATTTAGTTACTTCCACTGACAAGTTCCCAATTGCAAGTGGGGAATATGTCATTGTCAATGACCAAAGTTTTACATACACTCTGTTTTCAAATTAGGCATTACATTTCATGAAGTATCATATTTCGACTGATATTAACTTTTTTCATTGATATCAAAATTTTGGTTTTCTAAAATTCATACCAACATACTTGTGATCATCCTAAAGTTTAGATTATATGCCATTAGGGAAAGACTGCATTAACTTGCATGTTACCTGAAACCCGGGTCCTCTTGCCTGACCAACTCGAGTGACAAACACAAGACTTTTAGTCCCCCAAGGTGTGAATGTTCCATTGTTATGTTTATCTAATCCAGCTGGTGCCATTGTAGTGCCATTGTAGGAAAAGAAGGTCTGTGAAATTGATCCTCTGATAACTAAGTAGGGAGGTAGGGTATTCCTAAGTTAATTGAGCTTTCCCATAATGCTTTTTGATAACATATATTTTAGGTGGTTTCTCATGCTATCTTTGATAAGGAATATTTAAGTTTGAATGTTACAAAACTTAAATTTTAATTTACAATCAGGTAAGACTTGTAATCTGAGCAAAACAAGTTCTTCATCAGTTTTAAGTTTCCATGAACTCCTGGAGCAGCAAACCCGCTAATATATGTGTAAAGGGCCATTGTGACAGGTTCTGCAAAGTGATTGGATACATATTTCAATGTAGTAAAGACTATTGTGTTGATTTCGTACAGCAATATGAAACCTATATTATAAAGTTGTTTTTGCGTTATGGTGACATTTCATGAACCCAGTCCTAAACTGTTTAGCAGTATGCATCCTTCTAAAATTCTTGGAATTTTTTTCTCTCTCGAAAATCCTAGTAACTCATAGCAGTACTGTCAGGGCTCGAAATTAACTTTTTACCTTGGTAGTCCACTTGGGCTACCATTTTCTGAAGTTGGTAGCCCAGTGACAATGGCTGGTAGTCCATGAATATTTTAATTTAGGGATACTGTACTCGTCCGAGTATAAGCCCCGGTTCAGCAACACAAAATAGCAGTAAAACTAGGGGCTTTAACTCGAGAAACCCCATGTTATGTGTCACGGACGCTTAATTTATGCTAATTTATGTACATTTTAACACTTTCTATCACTTTCAAAATCGGCTTACACATCCAAAGAAATTGTTACTTGAGTAAGAAAAACAAAAAAAAACTATTTCATGATCTTTATGAACTGGCGTGCCTTGTTACACCCGATCCGAGTCTCTCTATACAGAACGTAATACATTGATACTGATCGACAACCATAGATAAAAGACAGCGAAACTCAGCCAAGCTTAACTGACACAGTGTTTTATATTACTATTTCAAATCAAACTGATTACACAATCTCTTGATATAGAAGTGACAGTTTTGTGAAATTTCAGCATCAAAACCCCAAAACTTGACACAAGTACGTCTTGTATGCTGCCGATCAACAGCATATAGTGTGAACTGGCAAGCAAAGACTGCACATGGAAAAGCAACTCAACATTCTAGTATCAAACGCTCTGCATCTTGTGAAAAAAACAACATAGAAGAGAAAATTGTAATAGTCACCAGAAAAAAACTCTTCACAGATGAAAGGATAAATGCTTCAAACAAACGAAACTGCATGTTGACTGCATTTAGCTCGTCCGAAAGGCTTTGGTAGTCCGTGTGGGCTACCATTTCATGGACTTTGGTAGCCCCAGGGAAAAGTTGGTAGTCTGTGGACGCGGGACTACCGCTAATTTCGAGCCCTGACTGTCCAAAGATTATTCACCAGCTTGGCAGATTAAATGTAGAATGAAGTTTCTATAACACAAGCAGTTAATGTTTTTCAGCGTATTGAGCTTTTGATCTGTCATGGACAACAGTGTTCATCAGAATGACAACAAGAAATTAATAATATCGGAAAATAAGGAACTTGACGAAGCACTGGCCATTTCTGGTCATCCATCACGGACACTAAAACAACATCAGCATATGATTACTTCATCCTCCCAAACAGGGGATAGTCAAAAAGTCAAGAAATCAACAAAAGGCAGGATAACACTGTCTTATGCACAAGGTATCTCACAGAAACTCTGCAGATTTTACAGGAAACACAGCATATCCATTGCTTTCAAACCCAATCAAACTTTGTGACACCTTCTTCTGTCTCCAAAGGACAAAATAGCCCTGGAACAGTGATGTGGTAGAACATACCAGATACCTTGTGAGGATCGTGACCAAATTTACATTGGTGAGACAGGTAGACAACTTAAAACAAGAATAGACGAACATCGGAAATCTGTCAGACATAAGACAATTTCATCAACCTTATCCCAACTTGCACAGCAATTCCATCACGATATCAATTTGAATTCCATTACTATCATTCATTCAGCACAGTATGACTTGCCAAGGAAGATCCGAGAAGCCATTAACATTAGATGTCACAATCCACAAATACACAGAGACGGGGGTCTTGAAATACGTCCATATTTACAATCCGTTGATTACACCACCATCTGGTGGTCGACTATAAATTAGTGTTTTTTGTCATCTTGATGAAGATCGTCGCCCATGACAGATCGAAAGCTCAATACGCTGAAAAACATTGACTGCTTGTGTTATAGAAACTTTATTCTACATTGCAGTATTGTTGGATTCATATCAGAAGTGAACATCCTGAACAGCTTGTGATACCAGATAATAGCTATCTGGTCATCACAGCAGTACAGATTTAAATAGCAGTGGAAGAGCCTGATGCAGCTATTGGTGAATATGAAAAGGAACATATCGTGGAACAGATCTTCATAAAACAGGCTGTCAAATAAAAGCACTCTCACTGTACATGATTTTAGTAATTGATGGATTTGGCATTATTCCTTTCAGAGGGAATTCACTGCCCTCCACTGTGCTGCTCAAGAAGGGCATGCAGATCTTGTGAAGATTCTTATCAATGCAACGGCAAACTTAGAAGCTGTTACAGAGGTAAGCAAAATCTTACACTGAATTATATCATATCGGTATGCAAAAGTTATACTCAAACCGGAAATTTAAAATTAGTTTCAAATGCAATGTTGTCCGTGACATCTGTGTTTTTGAACCGATTATCAATCTCATTATCTGATGGATACCACCATACAGATGCACTGTGAAGCATCTATTTATAGTAGTGTTCAAATAATTAGATCTCAAAGAAGTCATGCATTTTCAATTTTTCAAAAGCAGTGCCATGGTTTCAGGGACAACTTCAAAAGATTCGTCTGATAAAAATGTTATTTTTTTAAGTTTTGCACAACCCCCGCCCCATCCAAATGCAACTCAATTGTTGAATGTTGATTACAGGTTCCCATTATTTCCTTACTGTGACACTTCCAAACATACTTATAAATACTCAGGATGGGTGATATTGCAAAAGACAACATTATTCAAATGATAAACATATTTACTTCACTCAAACTTGCTGGTCTTTCACTGTAAATATAACACTAATATCAAAGTATCAATTGGTCTCCATCAACTTTGCTGCAAAAGGAATGAACATGCATATTACTGCGCAATTTTATAGAATTCTTAACCAAAACACATTTAAGAGACAATGAATTAAACACGACACTAAATGCAATTGGAACAAAATAGCAAAACTTAGTATACCTAATTGAGAGCCTTTTGTTTGCAGTGTTTGTTCTTAAGAAATTTGACATTTTAGATTTAAAAGAAGATGTGTATCAGACAGATCCCAAACTGTACAAGCTAAAGAAATATTCAGGGTAAAAGAATATTAATAAACTGGAAGTCATGATTTGATATCTGTATCTTTAATTTATCAGGTTTAAGTTTTTTTCTGTAAAGACGCCCATTCATTGTAAATATCGGACTAAAAGAAAGGACACACACTATGCAAAGAGACGCCATACAAGTAACATGAACGAACAACACAAAGATTGTGGCGTTTTGATTTTTAATGAAAAATTATGAAATGGCAATGCTTTATAAAGCAGGATGAATACCTCGTCAATATGTAATGACTCCAGATTTTTCAAGTCGATAAGTTTTTGAGGCAATTTTAGTGATTGTGTGTGGCCAGCGAGAAAGGTGATTTTAATATCACTGTCAATCAAACCTGTGCAAGTTAAGTATGGTATTACACAAATCAGCCAGATGAGTTCATAATGTGAATGTGAATTAGCTTTGCCCTCATCTGCTTAAGTTGACAAAACATAAATATAATAAAACACATTTCATTTGTCCAAAAATATGTGCAACAGTTTCCTTCTCAATTCATCGATGGCCAACATTTTTACCTTCCTGCAATATTTTTAGTGACAAAAACTGTAGTCAGACTATAATGTTAGTATAATTATCAAGAAAAAATGTATTGTTATCCGGTATTCCCTTTTCGGACATTTTGTCGGCGCTGAAAAGGGCCGTTTAGCTCTTTGTTTGGTGGCGGCTCTTACCCTACACCCAACAACGGCAAACTTACATAATATGGTATGGCAGGCAAGTTCGGATACAGTGATTGGACGAGAGAAATCGTCGGACCACATCAGTTTCTTTGCCTCTAAAACTTTGTTTGTCCATGGACCACAGCAATAATAGACCCAGGTGTTTTGACATACCGTAGGAGTATTTTCTTTTGTCACAGTCATTTAATCTCCAGCGCAGAGAAGGGACCATGCTACGATGAGTACCATAGCAACCTCAAGTCACTATCCTGGCAGTGAGTGGCTATTTGTTTCAGACCTTATACTTCTCCTATTTTTTCTGCATGCAAATTATGATCAGTCAAATTGGTAGCTTTTGTCGAAGTAACAAAATGTTCAACTAGTCATTTCCATTAACAAAAGCCCCTCTCATCATGTTTGTACTCAAAAATGTTATTTAATCTATTTCTATCGAACAGTTCACACTTATATTCAAAATACCTGATCATACAAGTGATGCTAGCTCTCCTTTCAACACATTTTGTTCATGATTCATATAGCAAACGTATGGCATTGATATGGCTGCAAATGCAATCAACTGTGCAGTTGCCCACAAATATCATTTCTCAAGCTTGTCTCAAATTTATGACTGAAACAAATAGTGCATGAAGCAGCTGCAATGATTGTTGAAGTTGGTCCCAACTGGGATACTGATGATGTCAGCAACATATTCCTGTTGATGTGTGCGTGAGCCATTGCCAATGTGTATGTTGCTCAAAGTTCACATGTTTGACAGCAAATCCATGCCTACTTTTGAGAAATGTATCTGTAATTTCTTGTCCAGCTTTTTGCAGTGCATCCAACTTTTCTATTTCCAAACCAAACAAAATACTGTTATACATTAACATTTTGGTTTGTTTTCTAACTTTCTTCCACCATCTTCATGGCCACATAAAATTTACGTAAATTGGTTAGTTTCATCACATACCTGCCCTATTGAATTTTCCCAGATGAGGATCATCTCAATATTTCTAAACCATTTTGCAGTTATTAGCAGCTAAACCATTATAAGTGTATTGCTTGATGAGAAGCTCTCTTAAGATGGATGCTGTTGTCTACTTAAAACTCTACATAATAACTTAATAAACAGAATGCTTGGGACATCAAGAGATTTAAAGTCAACATATCAGACTTTAGACTCATGAACTGACATGATGGAATTATTTTGTGGCAATCTTTAAAATCTGGTGAAACCATAAAAACCAAATACATCCTTTTGTCAATCGAGTTTGGAGAAACAGTAAATTTCAACATGTATCTCTGGTTAACCCTTTGAGCGCCAAAGTCAGTTTTTGTCGCCTATATCAAAATATACACCAGTCAACTTTTTTCCAAATTTTGCTAAAATTTTGATAAAAATCTGAAGCCAATAAAATGTTATGTTCATTGGATCCAAAATTGTCAAAAAAATTACAGAAAAATTCACAAAATTGATAAAATGTTGCACACAGTAAGTTTGGTGGGAAAAATTGCAGCGCTCAAAGGGTTAACTCAATAACTTTGCTCAACGATACTGTGATGTCAGCATATTAACTGCATGTTGCACAAATTCCTCCAAGTCGCCTGGATTATCTGATGAACTGACTTTGATTATCTTGATACAAAGTGGAAGTTGATTACTTAAAGAGTTTAACACAACCGAAACCTGTCAGAGACTACTTTCTTTGGAATTGCTGATTATTTTATTGAACATAAACTTCTGTGTAAGTTTTTCAAGACTACTGAAAAGGTATTGATATCCTAACATTGTGTTTGACTTTGATGTCAAATTGTGAGTTGAGGCCAGGTCTTGAATGTAATTTTTAGTGTCTCAATAAACAGTATCAGGTATTTAGAGTTTATTAGTGAGAATATTGGCACATTGTGATTGTATGGTTGATTTCACAGTTTGCTTATACCTAAAGAAATTAAGTCATTGCTGGCTCTTTACACCAGGCCTTTCAATATTAAGCAAGTCATTAGATGACCATCCAAGGGGCTCTATTTTATCTATCCTTTGGAGCAAACAGGTGTCAAATTATACAAAGACATTACAGAAAATACTTGTGTGTTCCCTTTACAGCTTGAACATGTTATTAACCCTTGACTACCAAGGCCAATGTATTCCTATATACCAGGCCCCTTATGTAAATATTGGTAAAATCTAGGGTGTGGTCATTGCATGAACACTGCTTAGAGTAAAAATTAAGTAAGTACCAATAAACCATATATTTTCTGAATCAGCATGAAATTTCCCACTTTTTCATACTTAAGTTTTGTATTTCCAGTCACGTGACTGATCATATGACACATCATGTGACCAGAGTTGGCAAAAAAATATGAATATTTGAAGCATCAGGTCGTGTTTTGAATCCATAAAATGACGCAAATTTGAATACAGTTCAATTTTCATGGCATTGTCTTTACATATATGTAATAATAACTACCCTTTACTTTATTATAGATGTACCAATTTAAGATTTTTTCTCAAAAGGCAGAGTAAATGGACCACAAAAATCAGCATCTGACATGATTCTGTACTTGAAAATCAACACATTTTATATTTGTAAACACCTGCTTTATGATTCCCTTGCAGAAACATGCATCTAAAATGCTTATGATTTATCAAAAAATAATTCACAATATTTAAAAATACATTTTAGGGAAAAACATATCACATGACCAAACACATGACCAGTCATGTGACCAGTCATATTGATAATATGGCTGCTATAAAATTTCACTGGCTTATAGTAAAAAATTGGATTTCCTCTAGTTTCATTCACGAATATTGCTGTTAATAGAACATATTTACATATAAATCATTTGTTTTCAATAAATAAACATTTCATTTCATTAAAAAAAAACCATAAACATCTTCGCGATTGTCCGTACTTCTGAAAACTGTAAACAATCAGCACGACGCTTCTGTGATCAGCCTGACCTTTCAGGGTCGAGGTCATGGGTCACGACATTTGCTTCCGGATTTTGGCCATACTCGGACGTACGGGGGCGCAATCACATTGAGGCCAGATCGGAATACATCAATCTTAGTCGCGCTGCGTGCCGATGCCGAAATTACGGGATTTTTAGCGACAAAAACGAAGCAAATACGCGTATTTTACTGTGCCGGATATTTCCGGCACTCAAGGTATATGGTAATTCAATATGGCGCCGGATATATCCGGCGCCATAGGTAGTCAAGGGGTTAAACAACAATTTAGAATGAATTTTCATTTCTATTTATGTTAGGTTTCTTCATGATATTATATTTTAAAATTTAATTGAATACTTGTGAATTACTTTAAAAAGTTGCATGTTTTCAATTGATTCAATGCAAATATTTTTTTAGTTTTTAGAAGGCTCCAATTTCATGCAATCTTTTCTGTTAACAAAGCATGCAGTGGATTACATATAGAGTCTCATATTGGAGAGTATAAATGCTTCTAAATTGCAGGTATATCATGAGTTATATAGTCCAATAGTGCCCTAAATCCAACCATGCATTTCATTAAGTATTATCACATGCATAAGTCGGTCATTCCATTTCACTACAGCCTGTGTCTATGACATTAATTTTGGTGTGTTGGAACATTTTTGCATTGATATTCGATGTGCCTGTCAATGTAAACAAAGAACATGGAAGCCAGTATTTCTCCCATGATTGAAATTTGTGTCCTGATGTAAAATTTTGTAAAAATTTAGTTCAAATTATTGATGTGTGACAAATTACATCCACTTGGCGAATTTGCAGATTCCTTAAGTTTTAGTTTTGTTGCCAAATGAGGTTCATATTTGCATACATCGACTCAACTCCCTGAATTACCAATTTACGCATGAGCTAGTATTTGCATGCTGTAGAACATATACACATACTGTATAGTTTCCTCTACAACAACAGGGATCACGATGCTGCATCTATGATGTATACTGAGACCTAAACTGTTGGAATAATCATCCAAGCCTTGAAAACACACAAATGTATAAACGTCTGTATAGTCAGAAGGAATTACGAAAATCGTTTCGTAAACATGAGCTCAAAGTCAGTTGAATTAGTGTTTAACCAGTAAAAGTAATTCATCTAAAAACCTTGTGGAAGGTATTAATGTGTAGACCAAGTGATCATTCAGTATTTGCCTCTTACGTATATGGGAATGTTGTTCCTCTCAATTGACCAAAGAAAAGAAAGGATTGGCAATTAGCTGACAGGGTAATGATATTATTCCAAAAGTAGTTCAATTGTTTCAATGCAAATTCATGTAGGACTTTTTGTTTTGTGAGAAAAAAATGAATTTTAGGGTGTGAAGAAATATTAAGAAAAGAATGAAGACAAAAATACCAGATTAGGGAAAAATTACAGCTTATTATTGGTGTAGATCAGTGCAACATGGTAGCAGACTATGCTGTGCCATACCAGGCAGTCTGTGACACAGTAATGATATTACAAAAGAGTTCTACAGTTTAAACCTAGAATCCAGAATCATTTAGGATTTTTTGTAGTGCGAGAAAAAAAATTATGTCACTGCAAGTGATGCAACTGAAGTTCAAAATGTGCAAATTTGTAAAACGTAAACAATAAATAATAAACAAACAGTGGCATTTTTATAAATACAATTGTTTCCCTTAAATCATTTTCTCAGAGGCACAAATACTGAGATTTTAAGACAATTTACCAAGTAAGCATTAATGGCTTAAATGAAAGGTAGTGAAAAAGCAGTTTAACTTTATTCCATACCCATTGTATTTTGATTGTTTGTTGCTTTGTTTGTTTGTCTTAGACTATTTATTATATAGAATATCACTTTAAATAACTGGAAAATAATCTCTCTACATGGCTTTTGAATCTGATTTCTGCAATCTGACATTAAACTGGTCCAATAATCATTTCCATTCAAGGTAATATATTACCAGGTCCATGGGACAATTGTGATGTACAAATTTAAGTAGGACCATCCTGAACCACTGATAATTAGTGGTGGTACCAGGTGTCCGGAATGGGTAAGTGTACCCTGCTAGCATGCTACACCCGTCAGGATTGGTCCCAAAGTTGTCTAAATATTGTATGAAAAGATACAGGATATGAATCACTGTAATAAGTCAAAGCCAGGAATACTGTCGTTAATCATTTGAGTGACCGAGGTGTCATATTTGGCCACAATGTCGTCATATCGACCGTAGAACCTTTTGAAAGTCCTAACGAGTCTTTTTGTTGTGTATCCTTGTCTCACTAATTTTGATGCCAATGAGCTGTGTCTCAGTTGAAAATCAGTGTAGGAATCACAAGCCCTACAATACCTGACAAGTTGAGACAGGTACACACCATAAGCAGGTGCAGATGGAATATTACTTGACAAGTGGGGATAATTTATGATTTCAAAATCGAAAATCATCCCTTTTGTCATACAGCTTAGTGTGTAGCCAATTAGTACCCACTTGTAGGAACAGATCAAGATATGAAGCAGAGTTCCTACCCTCTGTTGTTTCTTTGATATCCAACTCATCAGGGTAAATATGATGTAAGTAATTTGATATGTCTGGATTGTCTAGACTAATCAGATCATCGATATATCTGTGTGTGCTGTTAAAACGCCTTGCAAGTTTTTTAGACTTTGCTTTGTAGAGAGACTGGAACTCTGCTTCGTATGAATACAGAAATAAGTCTGCAAGAAGGGGTGCACAATTTGTACCCATTGGTATGCCGATAGATTGTTGAAATGTCATACCGCAAAACTTAACAAATATGTTGTCGATTAAGAAATTAAGCATTTTAATAACTTCTTCATCTGTGTATTTGTGCTGGGCATCCATGTTGTCACTGAAATAACCTGTCCTATGTTTGATGATAATGTATTGGTACCTTCTACTGCCATTTTTATGCAGGAAAGCTTGTTTAATAAGAGATGATAGCCTTGTTTTAAGTTTATCGTGGGGAATTGTGGTGTATAATGTGGAAAAGTCAAATGTTCGGATTGAGCTGAACTTGTTTTTCTTGACTTTTAAATCAAGCAACAATTCCTTCGAATTTTTTAGTATCCACATTTGATTCAACCCACTTGTACCATACACTTTGTCACAATATCGAAAAAGACCATTTTTGATGGTTGTTAAAACTATAGTCAATAATTGTGACAGATGTTTGGTAGTGCAATTGCTTGATCCTGCAATAAAACGTTGTTTGTAAGGGTTCTTGTGCAGTTTAGGTATCCAATACAACATAGGCAGTATTTTGATATAGTTGTTCTTTTATTATGACATAAACTTGTAAGGGAATACTGAAACGATCAATTATATGCATTAAATGTTTCATGTGTGTGCAAAGTATAAAGTGACAAGCTTAAATCTTATGACACAATCAGAGGGTATTCTTTACCACTTAAACTTAGTTTGCTGAATAAGCAATGCACAGAATGGGAAGTTCAAATATAAGAAGAATAGGTTAAGTCAAGATGCATAAATTCCAGTTATTTTAGGAAATGAAATTGCTTGTATGAGCCTAATGACAACAACATTCACATAATTATTTAATGGTTTTAATAACCAGCCCCATGTTGAATTAAATATGTGAAATATAGCTGACATGTAAGCAAACAGTTTATTCACTCATTTTGACTGACTACAGCAAGATTTCCTCTAATATGTGTCTGATTTAGTTAGAAAACTAAAGAATGCAAATTTGTCCTGGTAAAACAATGAGTTTCCCAGATTAAACGTATGTTGCAAGGTCCACAATTTGAAACATCCTACAGTCTACATTTTTTAAACAAACGTGCTGACTACATTTTTAGCCACTTGTATCATTAGTAAGGCAGGCACTGCCAGGCATCAAGGTCTACAGTACATCGACTGTTAATTATTTAAATATTAACAAAATTCAGTCAAATAAACAAACAAATTCTGCTGTTTCTATCCCTTATTTCAATTCAGAAAAATCATCATCTTCCCTTTGTCTGGCAAAAAAGCTTTCAAAACGTTGGTCATTGAGATAGTTGCTTAGTCTTACAATTTGAATATATTCACAGTAAAAATGGCGGACTTTGTATGATTTGAAATTTTGCTGAAACAATTTGACTTTTCAATTATTAGAAAAAATAATATTAACATTGTCGTTCTAAAATGCAATAAACAGTGGGTTCATTGAGTAGGAGATTGAATGATTTGTCAAGTGACTTTGTTAACATCAGAAATTGAACAATTGTCTAAGGGGACATTTGGTTATAAACAAATACGTTTAAGCATGACAAATGTGTGTAAGAGGAGTTGGACGATACCCTGGTACACTAACATAAAGATTTGTGAATGAATGTTGAGGGATTAACAGACATTGCAGCGTGAACTGTATCATGTACATCTAAACTCATCGTTTTAAAAAACTCAAATTTAGAGAAGGCAATGCTTTTAGGAGTGCTTTCTTGGATTGTATATCAAAACCTAAAATACTCTCATAAACAACTGCTTATTTTCTGCTAATTTTTATAATTTTCATTTCTATACATACAGACAGACAGACTAATAACTGCCTTTTTTTGTACTAAAAGAGGAGACAATTAAAACACATTTATGCCACTATTTTCAAATATCAAAATAGAAAACTGGCTGAACTATGAGGAGTGCTTTGTCAGGGTTCAACAAAAATGCCAAACAATATTTTCAAAAATGTGACATTGCCTAATAATGCTTTTTTGATAATATACCCCTTTGAGCACCAAAGTCAATTTCTGTCACCGTAATAAAATATAATCAATGATTTTGCTTTCAGATTTTACAAAATTTTGATCCAAAACTGTAGCCAATGAAAAATATGGTCCGTTTGGTCTAATATTATCTCAAAAATTACAGAAAAAATCACAAAAGTGGTAAAATGTTACACTAAAATTTTGGGTGGGGAAAAAGTACAGCTTTCAAAGGGTTAATAAAAACCTTTCAAAGTACTTTTGTTTAGTTCTGATGATATTATTCAGAAAGCAAAGTCCAATCTAGCATTGGTAATGAATAATATTAATGGAAAGATTACAATTACTATGGTTGATCTTCATTTTCTAATCATTCAAATGATGACAGATTATGAACATTCTGTGTAGAACAGTAAACATACTGTCATCTTACCACCCACCACTATGATAAAACAGCAGTGAAATGGTTCAACCTAGTAATGGTTTGTTCAAAAGTTAAATGTTTGATACTAGCAAAGTGCATAGCAGTCCAAACTAAAGTAATACCCACATAAGGAAGATAAAGTATCCTTGACTCTTCTTTTGTGTACTATATCATTGTGACAAAACACCTTTGAAGATGCCACCTTTACAAAATGCACTTGTTTGCATCTTGATCCATCATAATGTTTTCTTTTGCTACCTCTCATGACTCACCTAGAAAATGTTTGTAGGCTATTTTTTCTGACCAGAGGGGAATGAGTTGCTTTGATTAGTTCTTTGGTTTTACAATTATTTTTTTCAATAGATGTTCTTGAAAAGAAAATAATCACAATGCGACATCAAATTATACATTGCACGAGGGGATTGTGCCTACTCAAGTAACATTACATTTTATAGTGTTCAAAAAAGACTAGTTCCTATATAATCATGCTACATAATTTTGTTTGTGAGAATTTTTGTCCTTCAGATCTACCAATAATACTAGTGGTCTTTTCAAAGATACAGATTATTTATATTGTTGATGGCTTCTGAATTTATAATCATAACTATTGATACAAATACCTGTACTTCATTGTTTTCATATTTCACTCTTCAGGATGAAGCCACTGCCCTGCACTATGCTGCCCAAAATGGCCATAAAGATGTTGCAGAGATTCTCATTGGTGCTAACGCAAACATAGAAGCTCTCACAAAGGTAAGTGTAACTATCTCCTTCAGTTGAAAGACATAAGTGTGCACTTCAATTGTTTGCCAATTTGTTAACATGCTGACCTTTAGGATGTATTTTTTTCAAATACGCAGTAAACAATTGGGATAACGTTACCTAGGGTCTCAAATAGGGTATGATTTACTATATCCAAATTATTAAAGGAACACATGAACTATCACAAAGTTTTTCATTTTTCGATTATTTTTGTTGATAAATTATGGCCTTCTTAGAATCAAAGAATGTGCAGTAGAGAGAACCAGACAGTTTTCATTTATATTGTCTGTGGAAAGAAACCACTGTATTTTCAGATAAGCTGTAAGATCATTGGTAAAGGTGTGTCAAAGAATTGCACATGAAGAAGGTTTGTTACATTCAACACAAACGGCATAATATTGCAGTTATTTAGTGTAAATGGAAAATATCTTCAAATATCACTGGTTAAGCATTTGAAATGAGTTGCTGTGTCAATCTGCATCGTAATGCTCATTATATGCATGGACTCATAAGTTGTTGGTTGTATCAAAGCATCACTTCAGATCTCTATCACAAGATGGCAGAGTCTTAATGTTCCTGGTCTTGATTCTCATTTTACCATTTTGTCCAGGCATACAACTGTATGTCAGTTTTTTGTGATCTTATATGGTCATTTTGTGATCTAATATGGTCATTTATCGGTACGTAATTTGGTTTTAATTTGTCTGTCAAGAGCAATATGCTGTGATATTCTTACTTGCAGCTGATCTTAAGGGAAAATATAGTACAGTTGGCTGCTGTGCATTTATTATGATGAAATGACAGATTTATATATTCTTTTAGATCTTATCTGTGATGAACTTGTAAAAGTGTTTACCATTGTTCACTTATACTATACACTTAGCATTATATTGACACCAACACAGTATACCGGTATTTCATTGAGTGCTACTAAAAATTCTAACATCAGTAGTTGTACTGTAAGTAAAATAAAAAATATTGCTATAAAAGAAAACACAAAGTATTTCACAATGTGCCATATTTCAGAATGGTATCTATAAGTAAATCATTAAGGGAACCAAAAAGATTTCAAATATTAACCAGTGAATGAATATGAATAATCATTTATTCCGTATACACCCCCGGCATAAGGCCAATGGCCTTTTAAATACAAAACAAAATACAACTCTGCATTTAACCATCTTGGTATTTGAGGAGGAATTTATCTAGGTTTGTAACAAATGTTCCCTTTTTTGAAACGCAAAAAATATATATTTATTCAGCTGATTCAATAAATAAACGTTTTTTGTTGACATAAGTTGATAAAACTTATATTCTACAGGGGGGTCAAAGAAATAACTAGGAATGAATTTAGCTCGCAGTTCTCTATATTAACCAGTGACAACTGAACATATTTTCCACAAAAAAGATGACAGACAGTATAATATAACAGAATAATGCTAGCCTATATACTACTTATCAAATTATTATTTTTAACAGTATCTCTAGGGAACTAAAAATTTCAAATTATTCTCAATTCGTTCTTGGGAACAACATTTTTTACCAAAAACGATGAAAACTTTGACAACATAAATAAATGCTAGCATTGTTGTGAGATCTTGCAAACTCAATGATCCAACAATAACTACACAACAAATATTGCTGCATCCCAACATGATTGTCTTTTGTGTAGTTTACAAAAATGATTATCTTTAAAAGAACCCTTTCAATTTTTCTGTCTCTTATTTTTTGTACATTTTACAACTAAATGAGGTTGTCGAGAAATATGCCATAGAGTTTGAAATGTGCAAATTGTGACTTTCTGGTACTTCACATGTAAACATTCAAAGGAAAATAGTGCCAGTGAACTAATGACAATGTTTTAGCTAACCAATATTACACTGGGTGTAAAATAGATTTCAAAGTTCTTGTAAACAATAAAAGATAACTTTTAATATGTTTGACATGAAGTATTCTAATAGAGATTAATACAAAACAGGCCATACTGTATCTCAGTGTGAATTAAAAGTAAAATATTGTCACAGTTATGTGTACATGTCAGGTTAACATATTTTAAATGATGCCTATACTGACAACATACAGACAGACACAAGTGTTGGGGGTCAAGGTCAACAACTTTATTCCGATGTTGACAGGCTATGAGCCGATTTCCGCCACTCTAGGCATAATAAGATACATATTCAAAGATGAAAAGCAGAAGAAAGGAGTAAAAAAAATTCAATTGCAAGCTAGTAGGATAGGGAGGGAGGGTGGGGGAACGCTCTGAGGGCGAAGCCAATACTGATTAACTATTAAGTGGCCTCGTCCGGAGACCGTCCCACTCACAGCCTCGAACCCGGCCCATTTAAACTACAATAAAACAAGTATTATTGTTCACTTAAATGATGCCTATACTGACAACATACAGACAGACACAAGTGTTGGGGGTCAAGGTCAACAACTTTATTCCGATGTTGACAGGCTATGAGCCGATTTCCGCCAAAAGCCCCCAACACTAGTAGTAGGCGCTAGCCCTCCGGCGCCCTGGAAATAGCGTCATTGTCGCTAAAAGAGTCCATGCATGTTACTTAGTTTGTAAAGTTCTTACTACAAAGGTCCTGGAGCAATAAGGAGTGTGTGGAAACAGACATATGGTAGTGCCACTCCTGTAAAGGGTGTGCCTCGCGACTTTGCAGGGTGTCTAAAGCTCTGAAGTAGTGTTTAATTTCGTGCAGGCGCGATAAGGAGTCCGCGTCGTTATCATTAGTTCTGACGTATCTGGCGGTAATCTGAAAGTTGGAGATTGCCGACAGCCAGAAGAGTTCGCGTAGCCACTCCATGGCTGTTGCATTGCGTGACGTGCCAGAGTTTATTATATACATGGTGGTGGTATTGTCCGTGTATACCACTATGTGGCGTTTGTCCCAGAAACGATGCCACCGCCTGCACGCAAGCAGGACGGGTGTAAAGTTCCTTGAGGTTGATATGCGCATCCGCAGTAGTTGGATGGTCCGCTGACCATCGCGTGTAGAACCAGTAGTTTGCGTAAATGCCCGCTCCCGCTGCTGAGCATGCGTCAGTGGTGAAAATCTGCTGGGGCAACGGAGTTTCCTCTATGAAGAATGCCGTACCATTAAAAGATTTGCTGAGATTCGCCCACCAGCTGATGTCCGCTCTCGCTTGCCTGTTAAGGCGTATGTGATGAGACTGTCGTGAGACCGAATTTGTCACATCGATGAGTCGCCGCAAAAATGTGCGCCCGCCGCGAATAACTCTTGCCGCCCAGTTGAGTTTGCCGATTAATTGCTGAAGCTCGCGTTTCGTCGCTCGCCGCTTTGGAAGCCAATATTCCAGGAGGTCGCTTAGTTCTTGTAGCTTGTTACCGTCTAGGGACAAAGTCCGTGTGTGCGCGTTTATCTCGATCCCTAGGAATGTTAAGCATTGCGTAGGCTCGACTACCATCTCCCAGTTTATGGAAAAGCCAAGTTGCTGAAGTAGTTGTTGCAAGGCGTTAAATGCTTGTTCGCACGCTAGGTTAGAGTCTGCGATGATTAGGAAATCGTGGAGATACACGATTACGACATCATACCCTTTCCTGCGCATCATTCTAGTAATACTTTGCGTGATGCGAGTGAAAATTTCCGGGCTCTGCGCTGCACCGAATGGAAGGCGTGTGTCGACCATGTATGTCCAAGTTTTACGCTGCGTGAATTTGTAACGTAGGCCCGTAGCACGCTGTGAGTCAATACTTATGGGTACAGAGCGATAAGCGGATTTCAGGTCGACTTTGGCCAGATACGATCCTGGCTTGCACATAGCGACCGCGTGATCGATAGTTTCATATTGAACGAGTTTGTAGATGCATATGAGTTCACGCTTTTGCCGGTAGGTTGGCTGCAATCGTGAATGAGTCTAACCTTGTTTGATTGTTTCTTGGGTATAGCACCGAGGCTGCTTATAATGTGCGGTTTACTGTTCGTGATCTTGTAATTTCCTGCTGATATCTCGTGTAAAATTTGTTGTTCAACCGCCTCGCAGTAAGCTGGATCGGTGCATGATGCATAGTTCGATCGTTCCACTTTTTGAAGGGGGGTGCCAGGGTCGATGATGTCGAAACCGTATTTTATGCCGTTTAGAATGAAGTCGCGATCCATGTCGTATTTGAGTTCGTTTTCCCATTTTTCCAGGCAATCAGTCAGAGGGCTAGCTACCTTATGCTAGGCTTGACCACCCAGTTCTTGGCTGAGCAGCGAATTGTGGCGGTGTGTGGGTGGTCTTTGCGGCAGCCGTCCTCTATGCACACGTGCGCGAAACGGCAGGAAGTGCGGTTGCAGCCGGCTGGTTTTTGGAAATCAAAGCAGATTTCGGTTTCTCGTGTGACAAAGTTGCGGCGCGCAGTGTCCTTCGTAGTGTTTTTCTTGGGCGTATTTCCGTTTGCCTGTCGTTTATCAAGGTGATACAGTGATAAATGGAGGTCCACGGAACCCCATGTGATTGAGTCCGTCGCCTGTTTCTTGCGATACTCGTGATCATACGATAAAACTGATGATGTCGTAAAAGATTGCGCGTAATCCCCGATGTTAATTATGTGATCGAGGTACGCCAATGTGTCCTTCGTGGACATGCCGCGGTTAATAATCAATGTCTTTAAGATTCGGACGTTGGCTGATATCCACTGAGGAAGGGAAACTTGGTCAGGTTTCGGTCTACGCTTGGCGGTCCGCATAACTAGCTTCATGTCCCCTTCCGCTGCTAGTTCCGTCTCGTCGGAAGAGTCCAGTGAAGCAGTCTTTGTGGTTATATGGTCCGGAATCAGTAATGGTTTACGCTCATCCTTCGTTAGATTTTGGGATGTGGTGCGCTGGTCTGATACAGTGTCTTTTAGCGCGTCGTTGCTGAAAGCTTCGAGGAGTTTGTTCAACTCTTCATCTTTGGCGAGGGACTTTGTAGTCGCCCCTGATGTTTCTGTCCGTGTGTAGGTTGGTCTTGAGGTGCCTGTTGTTTTGCCGGTTTTGCGTCTAAGTTGTTCCATGCCCAGCGGAGCAGTCCGCGTTGGCCTATAGGCAGGTTAAGTCCGATGATGTCTTGATTGTTGAGGCGCTTCAGGACATTGGTTGATGGGATGCCTTGTGTAGTTAGCACGTCGTGTGTATCCTCCGTTAGGCCTGCTGCCTCACACCATTCGCGGAAACTTTGTGCTTTGTCTGACATTGTTGCTATTCGTTGGCGGGAACAATAGCTTTGTGGACAAACGTTATCCACATGTGAACGCTCTGAGGTCGAAGCCAATACTGATTAACTATTAAGTGGCCTCGTCCGGAGACCGTCCCACTCACAGCCTCGAACCCGGCCCATTTAAACTACAATAAAACAAGTATTATTGTTCACTAAATATACAAATAAAAGAGTGGGTAAAGTAATACATGTAAGCTGTATTTTCTTAGAGTTTCTTTAAAATACCTCATTGCTAGTTCATGTTTGAATGATTTTCGGATAATTTCTGTGGAATCATTCAAAGAAAAAGAGTGCCAGTTAACTAATGTCAATATTCTAGTTGACCAATATTACACATGGATTTCAAAGTTCTTGTAGACCATAAACAATAACTTTTAGCATGTTTGATGTAAAGTATTGTAGAGATTGGTACAAAACAGGCCATACTGTATCTCAGTGTGTATTAAAGTAATAATATTGTCATAGCTGTGTGTACATGTCAGGTTACCATATTGCAATATATCTGTACAAATACAATACTGCAACAAAAAGTGTAACAAAGAAGCAGTAAAATGAAGCACATGTAATTTCAATGAACAACACTTTATTTTGACCTCTGTATATCCTTCTACAATAAACTGAAGAAAGGGAGATAACTGTCTAGTTCATAACTGAGTTGTCTAGCATAAATCACAATATACAAAAAACGTTATGTATGTAACATGGTGTCCATTCACACTGCAGAACATCAATAATAGTACTCATTTTGTGGAAAACATCTCTCAGAACACTTACTGGAACATTTAAGAGCAAACTGCAAAAGTTTCATATTTTTTTTGAAAAATTTCAAATAGTAAAATTCGGTGACATATCAAGACACCGTGACGTACGTAACACTGACACGGAACATGATGTCAGCAAATCATTTTCATAGAACTATGAACTCTACAACAAGCTGCATCTAATGCATGGCATTGGAATGTTTCAAGAGGAACATTAAGTCACTGTTCAAAAACTAGAGATATTTGAGAAATAACAACTTTTAGACATTTGTTACGTACACACATAGGACACCAAAGTCCTTTAAAACTCGTAATTTTGTCTACAACTGGGGTCAAACACATACTTTTTTAAACAAATGTTCAAATTATATTTTATCTACATTAAATTCATCAAAATTACAGGATTACATGCCCTGTTTGTGTGTTTCTGTGGTGGCTCTCAGCTCAAGATTGGGTTCATCTGTACCCTGGACAGACCAAATTATCATACAAAAAACAAGCACAACAATTTTGCTGTGAAGTGGATTTAAACGTCCCCTGCAAGCAGAATCAAACAAACACAACTTTACAATATATACAAATAAATTAAACAAAGACCCCCTGCAAACGGCAGGAACAAACATGTTAATACTCTCAAGAAATACTCACTTCAAATATGGAGACAATCACAACAAGAAGTTTCATATCACATTGTCAAATGAATGTTCCATCAATATCATCAAACACCATCAATTTACCCTACTTCAGTTGTTTTTTTAGTTTCTTATATTGACATTGGAGTTCATTCAAAGTTTGTCTTTGAATCTGAAATTTTAATCCCTGACCAATGAGGGGGATCGGTCCCCCAAAAATTCTGTCCCTGCTGATATTATCAGTGTCCTCTCGCTTTGGCCAAACGAACTCCCTTGCTCCCATCTTGTGAAGAAATGTGAATACAAAGAGCCCATCTTGAATGGCTGTCGGCTTTCCAATATAGTAAGTTTTGCTGTAGTATACAGCATAAAACTGGAACAGCTGTATGACCTGAAAATGAAATGAAGTATTAAATGTTAAAACTGCCAAAATAAGAGTGATCATCTTGCCATTTGTATATGAATTTTGCTCATCAAAAGGTCTCTCAAGCAGAGTATTTTACTTGCAAGCTTTACCAAGAAAATAGTTACTGGATAGATACATCACAGCCAATTTTGATCAGTACGCAATATTCAACCTCAGCAAAGTGACATGCATCCCAAGTAATTATCTGAGAATTTCAAAGATTCTACCGAAAGCATCTTACTTGGTCTGTCTGTGTAACACTCCAAGCTTAATTCATTTTGCAAGATATTAACCAGATTTGATTTAACAAGGTTTACTTCAATGGTCTCCAGGTTGGTTTATGTAACGTAGGAGCAAATACTGGTAGAAGGATCTGCCTTCAAAGCACAAAACAACAGGCGCCATGGCAGCCAACCTTTGCAAAACATCATTTGACACAAACCTGTTCCAGTTTCTCCATAGGGAGAGTGGGTTCACCACTGTTGACATTATGTTCATTCTGGTTAGTGGTGCCTACAAGGGAGTTTAGGAAGCATGTGGTAATTGAAAAATTGAGAAGTCAACTGTAGCAATTAACTCCATGGAAATCATGAACCTTCTATCTCCCACAAATCTGTACATTTATGGTTTGAATTACACTGTTACAAACAAAATAAAGGTGCTACTTAGTCATGAAAATTTCTCACAAATGCAAATATTTTTGCTATAAGCAGGTAAGTTACTAATTTGGCAGACACTGTGAAAATATGTTTTCATTAGACTTTAATATTCAGTTTTCAAACAGCAATTTTGGATCTGGTCAAGAACTACTTGTTCAGTGCATTTTTTGGTTCTAGCTCAAGTAGGTATAAATACAAAACAGCTGATTTTGTTTTTAAATAAAGGATACAAGTCTGTTCAGGTGATGAGACCAGAACTCTCCCAGTGGTCACATCATCTCCTGACTTGGAATTACCACACTCTACACTGGTATCATCCTGAGAATTTATCTCTGGTGTGGATGCTTCACTTGGTTCTACTGGTACTGGTGTGGATGCTTCACTTGGTTCCACTGGTACTGGTGTGGATGCTTCACTTGGTTCCACTGGTACTGGTGTGGATGCTTCACTTGGTTCCACTGGTACTGGTGGGATGCTTCACTTGGTTCCACTGGTACTGGTATAGAAGTAGCTAATACTTAGGTTAAGAGAAAATAGTTACCACAAATGATAATTGAAAAGTTCACAGTTGAAATTATCACAAACTTTACCATTGAGGTAACTTTCAAAGGATACGTCTGTCACCTTGAAACGAGGCCAAAGCTGTACCGGTGGTCACATTACACACATCACTCGTTGTACCATTCTCAGATTCAGTATTGGCCTCTGTTGGGCAGGCTGGGCTGGGTGGCAGCTGTGTGGAATAGCTGATATTCAGGTTAAGGACATAAAATGGTTGCAATAAAAATAAATCAATAGCCAATAATAAAACATTCTGCAAAGTTTTTAAGGGGACTTCTATATTTATCAAGTGTAGTTGATTTTGATCAAGGCAGTATTTTCTGGATTTTCTGGAATTCCAAGATGAATGGCAATTACAAAGGCAGATTTTGTATCATGGGACATTGTACCGGTAAACATTTTCACAGGAAAACGGGTACATCATAGAAAACATGCAGGTAAGTTTGTATTCTGAATATGACAAGATCACACAATAATCATATACCAATACTTGATAAATAAAATATCAGTATTAAAAGGATACAGCCACTATCTTTTGTTACGCCCGAACCCTCACCAGTAGGCCCACAATCACTGGACCCAGACCTTCTGTTCAGGTTTCTGCGAATGGTTGCAAGTTCTTGGCGCATCACCCTGCAGGGTTTCAAACTCGACACAGTCCAGGGACCAGCATATTCTTGGAAAAGACATTCATTTTCCGCTGACTCACTGACACATTGTTGACAAAAGCAACTTCTCTCCCTGGTGGCAACAACATATGGCTGTATTCCCTTGAAACAATGCAGACTTCTTGTTCCTGGAATGGCTTTGACATCAGTGCGTTCCTTTCTTGACCTATCAATGACATCCGCTCCGACAAAGAAGAATTTACGCCTTTTATGATCATGGCTATTTTCTTCCTTGGGGAGAGACAAGTGATCTTTACCATATTCATATAGGTCTTCTGCATTTGCTATAATTACTTGTCTGGACTTGACAGCAGTCACAGCTCGCTTCTTTAAAACACCTATCTCTCCGTCACACGGGCCTTTTCCATGACGGCTTCCAAAGAAATGCTTCTCAACAGTACAACAAAATCAGTGCTACCATGTGAAGCATCACAAAAGGGTACTTTACTCTTGTACTGAGTAGGTGAACCATCTGAGAAGTGGACCTGGTGTTCAATTTCAATCCCTTTTGAGCGTAGATATTCAACAGCTAAGACCAGAAAGTGCTGCACAGCATGGTAGTCATGTTTTGTGTCACTGCTAACAAACATGCATGATTCACGCACTGTTTTGTCACATTCGGATTCTTGGCAGCGATAGTACGCAACGATTGGATGGATGGTGGCTTGCTGATATGACCAATGAGCACTTTGGGCTTCATCCTGAAAGTGACAATTATAGTTCTCCCCAAAGTCTGAGCATAGGACTAACCACTTCTCAGGAACAACTGTGCAGATGTTTGCAAACTCCTTTGCTTGCCATTTAGCGTTGAACAGGTGTTTCGTGAACGGTTCCATTTCTGCCAGAAGCTCATTAACAATTTCACTGATGGTTCCATTTTTCACACGCAAAAACCATGTGGCGGCTTTCCTGCTGGTCCTCCGTATTACTTGATGGTTTAGTATACCTCTCAGCTGTCCACTTCTTCCACTTTATCTGCTTTTCAGAGTGGTCTTCGAGCAGAGGCTTGAAATGCTCAAGGAGCAGATGAGTACCACATACTTCACATTCACGATGTACGCATGAGATCTTGGCAAAGGTATCGTCATTTGGGCAGGTTGTCATTGCTGAGGCACTGTACTTGTTTGGAACAGTTATCTGGAAACCTAACTGGGCACAACGAACTGACAGTGCATCAAGTTTAAACTGCACATTCACACAGTACTCACACTGACACTGCAGGAACTTGGCATGACTTTGTGTCTTTATATGAGATGGCTTCAATTTTGAAAATTTGGCCAAAGACAACTTCAAGTTTGGGTACTCCTTGATAAAGTCCTGATATGCATTCTGGATGCTGCATTCCATTACCCGTTGTGGTACACCATTTGAGACACTGCGTGGGTTAGGCATTTCCCTGGAAATATCTCCTCTCTCATAGAAAGAAACTACCTTTGTGATGACATTTGCTGCCAAAGCATCAGAGCGCTTCTTCCGGTATTCAACACTATGTTGAGAGTCAGTTTTATTCAAGAAGCGCCAACTTAAACCAAGATGTTTTCTGGCTTCCCTCTTTTTCATCTTGTTCTTCACTTTGATTGCCTCGAAAAGAACTCTTCTGGCTTTCAGGTAATTAGCTGATCTTCTTTCTCTGATGTTATTTAACAATAACTTGGTTGAAGACTTTTCTAGAAAGTCTAACCTTTTCTTCTTCTCTGGAGACAAAATCAACATCTTTGAAAGTGCTGCACGCTTTCTGGGAGAGCTTTTTTTAATTATTGAAGAAATTACAGTGGCAAATTTGCATGGTGATTTAGGCAGTGCTCTTCGAGAGCGAGAGATGGCCATTCTTCTTGCAGCTGGCGTCCGGAAATCAGAAGCTGGTCTTGAGGATTCAGGGTTATCGGAGGCTTTCTCAGGACTGACTGTATGTGTGGAGACTGGCACAAGACTATCACTGTGTGTAGAGGATTGCACAGGACTACCATGGTGTATAGAGGGCTGTACAGGACTATTACTGTGTGCTGAGGATATTTCAGGGCTATCACTGTGTGCATCCTCAGGACTATCACTGTGTATAATACTGCTAGACGATTGTTCAGGACTATCACTGTGTGCAGGGGATATTTCAGGACTACCATGGTGTATCGAGAGCTGTACAGGACTTTCACTGTGAGAAGGCGGCCATGCAGAACCATTGGTGTGTATAGAAGGCCATACATGAGTATCAGCATGTGTAGAAGATATTCCAGGACTATCAGTGTGTGTAGAGGCTGGTTTACTAATACTATTCGGCGTATTTTTAGTGCGTTGTTTCTGCAACATTCTCTTTTCTGCATTTCTTGCTCTTCGTTTTTCATTGTGTCTTCGTTTGGCTTGCTGGCTCATTGCTTCACGCTGCTTTCGTTTTTGAATCCTCCACTTCTCTCTTTGTTTATTCACTTCACCTCTAGTTTTAGCTTTCTTCTGTGATGAGGACACTGATATCGCTGAATCCTTTTGCCGATCTCTGAAACGCTGCATGCGAATCCGGCACTTTTCCCTATCACGGGCAATCTTCTCTTCACTGCGTAGCAGTCTGTACTCCTTCAGACGAGCTGATTCAAATGCCCTGTGTGCTTTGTAGAGCTCAGGATTAGATTTTAACCTTGCTCTGTATTCTCGTTGCCTTTCAGCTGGTGTCTTTGCTACTCTTTTTGGTTTAATTTCAAGTGTTGGGGCTGAGCAGGGTCGCCGCCGCAAGCTCCAAAATTCCATTCTGAAAACAAATAATTATCAGTCTATTTCAGTATTATTGTTAGAAAAGTGTAACTGACGCTGCAGTTACATAAAAAAATCTACTATCCTATGAGTATGTGAATGAGTGAATCTATGTCAATCTATGTCTATCTATCAATGTAATTTTATCCTTCAGGTTGGTGTTGTCTCTGTGCATACATGATCTAAACAATTATTTCTGAATTATTCTGAAATTACCAGCATAAGGAAACATTGTTATTTCAATAACCAACTCAAAACACAACTTGAAAAAGACGAAGACTTATTACAGAGTACAACGCTGTGTACTAAATCATTATCTTGATGAAGCCATTTTTTTTTAAATGCTAAGTCCAAATTACAAGTGTTCATTATTATGGATTTATTTTTCAAAATGAAAATAAAAAACAATAAATAAATGAGTGATATGAAAGGATATTCAAAACATGAAAACCCAGCAGTGTACGTAAATATGATTTGGTGAATTTGTCATTTTCTACTACACTCTCCTTTCCTCCATCAAGATGGGGATGGTAGCATGGTCACGTGTTTACAAATTGTAGAGTCCAACTTCAAAGTCACGACCTTCTACAGAACTACTAATATTTACAAGACGAACTCCCCATCTCAATCAGATTGGTACTTATCCGACTAAACAATTATTTCAGCACAAAAGCTCCAGAGTCAATCACCAAAATGGATCTCCTTATCGCCGAGTTTCCGAGAAACTTTATCGCCACGTACGTCATAGTGGACGCCATTTTGTTTTACACTTGCATGTGTCCAAATTACGAACGGGTACGTAACTACGTATTTTTTTCTAAAACGAACACCAAAACAATAAACAGTCAGTCGAATGAGAGGGCAAGATTCGAGCTTTAAAATACTGCAACGTAATCAAATTCAATAAAATCTATAGGTCGTTTTCAAGAAATTCGCAACGTTCGTCATGACAGACTAGATCGAGGTCACGTTTGTTTACAAAGTTCAGAGTCCACATTACGAGCGTGCACAGCTGTCGATATTACCAAATCGAACTCCCACACAATACAAAATGCCCAGTTTCTGACAGAGTTCACATCAAAAATAGTAAAAACATACCCCTGTATTAGTTAGTTTTGTAGGTACGAGAGCCATTTTCAAGAAATCTAAACGTTCGTCATGGTTGAAGCCATTTTTTTTGACAAATGTTGATGTCCAAATTACGAACGTACGGAATTGCATAAAATTCGAACCTGCATAGAAGCCCAAATCTCAAAATAAGTTATGACAAAGACGAGATTAAAAAGTAAAAAGTGCTTCACGACAAATCAATTTATGCGCGTATTACTGACATTTTAATATAAAATCACGACGTACGTCACAACGGAAGCAAAGTTTTTTTTACGAATGTTGGAGTCCCAATTACGAGCGTACATGAAACATTTGTATTTTTGGAAGCAATTGCCAAACTAAAACAAATGATGGGTCTGATCAAAGTCCTACGATTCAAACCTGAAAAAAATGCAGAGTGAGTAAATTTGGTTGGCAAGTGGCATCATTTTCTTGAAATTCGCAACGCTCGTCATGACAGACACTACTGCCGGGTCGCCTTTGTTTACAATTTCTGGAGTCCAAATTACGAGCGTACTGACATACCGAAATTTTCAAAAAATAAGGGAAGGCAGAAGAAAATAAGATATGATGAAAGAGCAAACATTCGAGCAAGAAAATCCTCCCCATTATTGATCAAGCTTACGGGACTACTGACTGTGTCCTAGAAATTTGCATCGTTCGTTACGGAGACTACATGTCTGTGAACCTGTGATTTACTGCCCGGCCATACCACCTTGTAAATCATTCAAAAAATGCGGGCCACTGACTCAAAAACATGAAAGAAATAATTTCACTTACTGTACTTGAACATTTCATCTTACCTTTGAGTGTGGTACGATGTTGGAAAACATCCAACAAACGCATATTTCCTCCACTCGAATGGGCAGCAAATTTCAGTGTGACGTACGCTACACGCGAATGAACTTCAGGACACCGTAGACAGCGCGAATATTTCCCGCCAATCAAGTACAGTGTAGTAATGCCGTGACGTCAGAATGTTGCGTCTTTGGTTGGTGTTTCTAAAATTAGATCAAGCTTGCCGAAGCGTACTTACTGAATAGGGTTGGAGTCAAGAGTTACGTTCGTCACAAAACGGACACCATGGCTTTCATTGAAATTCAAACCGTTCAAACTCATTCATTTCGGCAAGTGGTAAAATACTATAAACTGATGTAAATATCCCAAGTGCATATCATCAGATTTTTGAATCCTGATTTGAAAAATTATTTCTAGTAGTTGCAATAAAATGCTGTTGTTATGTTCGTAACAAAAAGGACACCATGAGTGACGAACATAACATGATTTTCAGGCGTAAAAAAATCGCCTTTGGCAAGTTATGCTGAAATCTACGAAGATGATACTCTAATCTAGGTATATTCATGCATTCTAACTCAAATTATTAAATCAAATACCCGTTCATGTATATCCAGGAGCAGTACATGTTTCACTGGTAATTTTCATGTTACGTTTTCAACCTCTATTTTGGGTGGACATATCAAATAATTAGAGCTCTGACAAAAATATAAAAACAAATATTCAACTGAATTTATTACAACTATCTCTACACAAAGTGGATAAGCTATAGAGGCGGAAAAATTACAAGACAACATCTATTCTTCTCACACCAGCAAGTTTTATTTTCACACCATGCATGCACTCCAGTATTGTATTTGTACAGATATACAAATAAAAGAGTAGGCAAAGTAGTAAGCCATATTTTCTCAGAATTTCTTATAAAAACTCATTGCTTGTCAGTTCACAGTTCTGCTCTACTCTACTCTGTTCACTATGTAAACTTTCTATTGGACTTCTTCACAATATTTCTTTGGAAGTTGATGCAAATAGTTTTATGAATAATTGTGTGCATGGTTCAATGCATCTTCGATTACCGTGCGCTGCAGCTCAGGCACCACAAATACAAATTACTACAAATAATAATAGAGTTGGCCAAAGGAAACAAAATTAGCATTAGTCTTAGAGTCGATATCTAGTTACATAGTGAACAATATTTCTTTGAAAGTTTATGTAAATGGTTTTATGAATAATTGTGTGCATGGTTCAATGCATCTTCCATTACCATGCGTTGCAGCTCAGGCACCACAAATTACAAATTGCTACAAAATAATAATAGAGTTGGCCAAAGGAAACAAAATTAGCATTAGTCTTAGAGTTACATAGTGAACAATTATATAGAACATGTACACACAGAGATAGAAATGTAAGTGTACCTAATTTTATGATTCATTGAGCCCCTTTTGCATTAATGATACAAAGTACTGACAATTCTAACACATTTGTTCTACATGTTACTGCAATCTCATGTGACCTGTAGCAATGGTTGTCTTCTTTAGCCAAATTTATGCTGTTCAATCAGTAATTCATGGTGCTTCAGCTTTACCATAAAGCTTGTAAATTTAAACACTGCCTTTAAGCAGACATGCAAATACTTAGTTGTGTATCTTCTAACTAGAAGAGCTAGTAATACAACATTACAAAAGATGCAACAGCAACACTGAAAATGATGCGTTACATAACAGGTTGATCAGTAATGAATGAAATATCGTTTTGAGGGTATCACTAGTAGAATGCACATAGTCTTTTGAAAAATAAACTGATTTATTTTTCACATTTGATCGCTGTGATACTTTGTGCATTTCAATTTGGTAATTTTCTACCATTTGTAAAATAAAAATATGAGTTTCACTTGTGAGATTTGGTAAAATGGCAAACTATTGTGAAAGTAATGTTTACACCTTATGAAAGTATGTTAATGCACATAAAGGTGCATTAAAATTGACTAGCTTTGATGATATGGGATATTTTGTGCAACTTGTGATTATGAATTTATATTAAATCTGACGTCATATTGTGAGATACCTCCTGTGTCATAGAAGTTTTAAAGAGAAGTAAGCAACTTCATAAAGGAGACTAGCAGTAAATAACAGTCTACAGAGAATACCTGATAGTGCTAGGTGGCATCAATTTGCTTCTGTAATGTCTGCAGACTTAAAATTATATACACAAATGCAATCTTGTGCACTTACATTATGTTTTAAATCATGAAATAGAAATGGTTTGAAGTACAATTACTTGAATATTTTGATGGACCTTGAATATTCTGTCAGAGTTTAGTTTTGTCTCTATTTTCATGATGTAAACTGTAAAGTAAGATACAGGGGAGGTATAAATTTTGTGAATCCATAGTGACATTTTAGTTTTATGACACACGACTTGTTTATAATGATATCAATGCACGTTTGGAATAGAAACCTAAACAACATTCTTTTTCAACATTATATTCTTGCCTCACTACATGATGAATCTGAGTCATGCCTAATGTCACTTGGCTAGTTATTCAGAAGTTGTAAATTAATACAAGTTAAGGTCCTTGTGGTCACTAAACACTAGGTGCAACCAAATAGTGTTAGATAATGGCAGCTTTTTGTTTTCATTTTCAGGGTTAAACATGTTGTCACTATGCTAATACATTGCATGTTCCGGTACATATGTGATGAAAGTTTAACTGTCACAACAAACAGCACAGTTTGTAAACTTGTGCTTGACACAAAGCACAATCTTACATAATACCTGTTGCCAATACCTGAACTAAAAGCTAATGACTGTGACAGGTAGTGTTTTAGTACACTGGAAAGTGTTCAAACATCAGGGCCAAGACCAGCTCTGCATTTTATGATCTGAGGTAGCACATGTTCCTCCAGCATGTTAAGCTTTGGTGTTATGCTGACATGTGGGAAATGTACTCTGAGATATATGAACAGCCCCTTGATACTAATGCTTGTTAATAGAAAAGAAAATGTATAATTGAAATGACCAATTAAAATGTGACAGAGTAAACATCTTGTACCCTCCTCAATTGCACCTCTACAGCAAATATCTCAGACCCAACAAGACCATGGTAATAGCTGACCAATTATTCTGATATTCATAAGTGAACTACTTTCAGCAAAACTTGATATTGCTATTCTTCATTAGGGTTAAAATATACTACACAGTCCTCATTTTCAGCTAGATTAAAACTTGATGTTAGGTCTATTATTATCCTCTCCCAAACCCCTGCACGATGATGATTTGTTAGTTGCTAGATAGATTCACTCACTAAGTGATTCAATCTTATTGTCAGTCAGTGGCCTGCAACGTTGTAAATGTTGTGGCACTTGGAGAAAAACAAGAACAGTGGCTGGTACTTGTCATAAAGATACTGGGAATCCTCCAAGAAGGAAGGGTAACAACAGTCATTGGAGCAGAACAGATTTTGTAAATATTTTCTGGCTGCAATGAAGAAGAGACAGTTGATATTATACTTCCTGTGTAATCTTTTAACCACTGAATTGAAGAAGTAGAATACCAAAAAAATATTGATTATTGATACAGCCTTAGCCTATGTGGATATTTTTTATTATCTGGAAAATAGGAATGTTTGGTGAAGAGGAAATATAAACAAACACTACACATATATCTGTATTGATGTAAAAAAAGACTACATCTTTCAATGTTAAAATATGAAGATAAAAATAACCACTGCTGTTAGCCAAAGTCTAGTAATGTAAAGAAAGATTCATGTGCATTGGCATGACAGTATTATTTAAGCCTTGCTGAGAATCATGGGAGTTAGTCACCTAACTATGCTTACCGGTACAGCTATAACATCATGAACATGGTTTCAGCTTTTTTAGTCATTTCCTTCAATGGCAATTTTGTAAGAAATTCTCTACTGAACTCACAGATAGAATACACTAGCTCTGAAACATGCAAAAAAAACCCCCAAAACAAGGAACTGGAGAGAAAGCAAAAACTGTAATACTGGTGTTTCTGATAAATGAATGATTGATGCTGAAAAACCTTACAGCACTTGTCTACATGATTGCCCACAAAAGAGCGACCATGGTAGGCCTGTCTGTGCACTTTGATCCCGGCTAAGGTTTTATCTAAAGCCGTATAACAATACCCTACTTCACTAGGCAAGTTGCTCTCTAAGCTACAGGCTTCAGTTTTCTAGATAAACCAATGAAATCGATGATACATTAATTTTAAACAACAGGAGGTAAAGATTCTTGTTCATCAAGGATATTACACAAATATTTTTGTCTGTATGGCAACAACAATTACCTTTTCTTCTGCACAGCAAAGTAATTCATCTCTTTCCTACTTAAGTCTGAATACTTCATTAAGTGGTCAGTGTGCGAAATTAAGAGAAAATAGCTTCAGGTCATAAGGACCTGCACCAAGCCAAAGCTTCAGGTCCTTACAGAAAACTGCCGGTCCTCAATAAATGCAGTTGTTAACGACCATTAAAAGCAACTTCTCCACCAATACTATGCTTTTGAATGTTGTAATATTTAATTTTTCATGTCCTTTTATCAATAGAGTCAGTAAGTATTCACTCAAAAGGACTATTGTTCACATAGATGCAGAATAGTGTAGGTGAATGATCATGAATCATTCATCTACATGATCTGGAATCTGAAAAAGATCACAGCCCTCATCTTCCTCATTGTCATGCGCACACATTTATCAATGTTTTCCACCACGGGGGAGGGGGACTATGGGACTAAGCGGAGAATTTGACATTTTTTCTAGCCATGTAAAATCCGCCACTCTCGGACTATAAAATGATGTCAAACACCCAGGGGCCGGGGAATACTGGCTCATGCACTGGCTACATGTGGCTGATGAAAGCGAGAAAATTTGTCTTTCATGACTTTCTATGGGGAATGGTGTTCTCTACATTGCTGTGTACAAATGTACACTACACCAGGGTATGTGATATTGTGATTTGAAAATGGTTGGCAAGATGAAAATAACTTCTGAAATTAGCCAACGCGAGTGGTAGAAGAGTGAGTGAATAACTTAGTACCTTGAAAACAGTCATAGGTGTATGAATAATTTTTTTATGCAAACATTGATTACTACGTCTTTTTTAAACAAGGGAGAAAATACTTGGTATGTATTTTGATATGATGTATGGATTACTTTTTATTTTTCAAAAAATAAATATGCTTAAATGTGGCCTCTGTTGCATTCATGAAGAAACAGATGAACTTATACTTTTAATTAAAAGGACAAGTATCGTAACTTTTTCTCGATTATAGAAATTGCAGACAACATGAATGGCAAACGCCACTCGCGGAAATGAATGCATATTTTTTGATCGAAAAGTTTTGCCTGAGCGATTGCTGGGTCTCATCGCCCTTTGAAAGCTTAAAGTTATCAAAATGACTCTGAAAAGTTTGACAGACACTCGATACTGCTGAAAACTATCGACACGATCAGATAATGACACCATGAAATCTTAAAAGACGTATTTTTGCGACATTTAGGCCTACAGCCCAGGATGACGGTGAGTTTTGCATGCCTGTCGTAAAACGGTACCGATATACATCGAAACAATTTGAAGCCTCAGAGAGTATACACGACGGATCGTGCAACTCGACAAAACTGTTATGATAAGGCCGCTCTGTTTTATAAAATGTACACTTATTATCACGTCGATATATCGTGGAAACAGTCGGCCTTGTGAACTTTGGTTAAAGACCAACGAGCAAGCAAGATGTTCTAGCGGTCCACAAACAAACATAGCGAAACGTGAACTTGATTGTCGACTGCAAGTAGCACAATTGGGCTGTCGTGTAACATCTAGTCCTTGTATCGGGCGTAGTTCAAAACCATAGAGGTAAAAAATACCTCCATGTTCAAAACCAAATGTGATTAGTCAACAGCATTGTTCTCTTAGTAGGTTTTTGTCTTAAACTCTTCTATGAACCGTTTATGTTTTGAACGCTTCAATGGAAAATCAAAGCAAAGAAAATGGAGTCAGTTTGATAAAACGAAGGGCTGTATACCGGTATGTACATTTGTGTATAATTATTATGTAAATTCCAAACACTTAAAGTGTAGAACTAGTGAAGTGATACTGGGTGTTGTTGTCTTATGACACAAATATGCTAACATTGAACCAGTCTTTTTTGGGAGAGGAGATTTAGCCGACCGGTTCTCTCTGTGGCCTCTCAGCTAGGCGACTGATGCCGTATGTTGTGGGTTCGAATCCGATTGAAAACTAGCCGTATTACCAGGGTTACACTCACTAGAAGAGTATTATTATAATATTGTATCGCATTATTGCACAAAAATCAATTCATTCCATCGCTAGAATCTGCATGCACGGACATAATTCATACTGACCTGAATGTAATCAGCTGCACCGTGCTATGCGCGTCGATCGGAAGGATTAGACTCTTCGTACATGCAAAAAGTCACAAGACAAAAATTACTACGTTGCAACATTGTCAACCCCCCTCCCCGTTTGGCGTACCATAGAGATCGAATTCCCCACTACCAGGACTCGAAGTGCGATCAATATCCCCTGTTGCCCCGCACTCCCACGGTGGAAAACATTGATAGGTGCATGGCATTCAAGTCTGAATCACAACAGGGCGCCCATTCAGTGACCATATAAATAAAGTTTATAATGGTGACTGGATGATGACCGGTTGTGGCAAAAAAATGGTCATAAAACGGCCATCCATTTTGTTTCTGTGACCAGGAAGTGCCCGGTTATGGCCAAAAACGGTCAGAAAACGGGCGCACAGTTTATGCCCGGTTTTGCGTTGGTGACCGGAAAGTGCCCGGTATGTGCCCGGAATAGACCCGGTTTGTGCCTGGAATTATTGCCCGGTTTGCGGCTGGTTATGGCCAAAAGCGGTCGAAACTGGGCGCCTGTTCAGTGACCGTATAAAATAAAGTTTATAAAGGTGATTGGATGATGACCGTTTGTGGCAAAAAACGGTCATAAAACGGCCATCCATTTTGTTTCTGTGACCAGGAAGTGCCTGGTTATGGCTAAAAATGGTCAGAAATTGGGTGCACGGTTTATGCCCGTTTTTGCGTTGTGACCAGAAAGTGCCTGGTATTGGAAAACAAAAATGGTGCCCGTTTTATGCCCCTTTTTTCTATGACCAGAAAGTGCCTGGTTATGGCCAAAAATGGTCAGAAAACGGGCGCACAGCTTATGCCAGGTTTTGCGTTGGTGACAGGAAAGTGCCTGGTATCGGAAAACAAAAATGGCGCCCGTTTTATGCCCGTTTTTTCTTTAATTCTATGACCAAAAAATGGTCAGAAAACGGCGCACGGCTTATGCCGGTTTTTTTGGGGTGACCGGAAAATGCCTGGTAATGGAAAAGAAAACTGGTGCCCGTTTTATGCCCGTTTTTTTCCTTTGACTGGAAAGTGCCGGGCAAATTATTTTGCATGTTATTGCACCTTTTCTGAAACTACACATGCAAAATTTCTTTCATAAGTTGGCGTGATTCCACAGTAGTCAGCTCTGGAATAAACTTTTACCAATTTCAGCAACAGTAAGAAAACTAAATACATTATTAAATAGACGAGATTGAGATACTGAAAACAAACGAAGCAACACAATTAAGTGACAGCAAAATTTTTTGTATTGCACTACAAGTTTCATAATTTTTATCTTCTCCAACAATATAATATGTTCAGTTCAGATATGTACACAGATGTTGTAAAATCACTCGTGTAGACATGGCAAATGTCAGTGACACAGTTAACAATGAAAACCTAACAAATCTTAAGGCCGATTGTGGACAGCACAAGATGTGTTTTATCCAATTAAGCTCTGAAGTACCAGCCTCACAAGAAACAATGGTCAGCGCAAAAAAAATTATTGTTTCATATAAAAACAGACAACAGAGAAAAAAAGGTTAAATTCAAATTGTGGTATGATTTATTTTATATGCCCTGTTCATTTCATGCCACAAAAGTGTCTTCACGAGATTTTCTTTTGACCTGAGAAGTTTCATGTAACATTTAAATTACTGTCAAATGCTGCAATTCAGCTTTGTGTTCTCTGCATTTCTTGTCCCTTGAGAGCATCAGCAATGCATTCTGACAAATACAAATCATTCAGGGAAGAGTGTAAGTCTTTACTGTTCGACCAAACATTGTAAAAATTGCAATTTAATGAAATAATTATTTGAAAATTAGACAAAAAAAGTTGAAAAATTGAAGAAGAAAAATGCATAAATATTTATGATTGTTTTTAAATTAATAATGATCAGAATGTCCAGCAGCGGACAGCTCGCCGTATGTTGTTTACATACATGACGGGGACAATCTGCAAAGATCTCAAGACTTACTGTAATAGCTGTGGAAACGCAGCTATTTGTTGGCAGGGTAGAGTGTGTCGCTATGCAGGTCATCAAAAGGTCAAGACCCCCCACCCCACCCCCCATGGCAGGGTTGACCTTTTAATTACCCCCACAGCGACGCATTCTACCCCGCCAACAGATAGCTGCATTTCCACAGCTATCACTGTTAGTATCAGTTGTGAAACGAAAGTGAATGCAGCATGAATCGGTACTCAATGAATATCTGTAGGTTAACATAGCAATACAAGTCCGCATCTTTACTGCTGTTTGCGTTCACAATTTAGAACTTTGTCTGTCTCTGGTACTGTATACACGTTTTTGCAACACTGTGACATCATTTGACTGGCGATTCCTTTGAAAGATCACGAAATAGTCCACTAGATAACTTCCTGATCACAAGTATACAGCTGATGGTACCAAAATCTAACTCCGATCAAGCCTCATGACGTTCACAGAAGTGCAATCTATAAATTATTATGCAATTGATAATGTAGTCCCATTTTGAAACACTGGAGTTGACTCTACATCTGCGCCAATCCGTTATGTTTCATACTTGATATAGAATTTAATTATAAGTTTTAATGAAAATGGATATTTGTACCATAGAAAGTCTCAAAAGAGTAAAATGTCTTTCAGCATGAAGAATCAATATCAATGCGCGAACTGAACTTGTTGAACCGTGACCTCAGAGTGTAAACATGTCGTCTGCTCACACCATATCTTGCTGCTCATGGCTGGCTAACAGGATGCGTTTGAAGTTGGCGAGGTAGCATATTGGATTTTCGTATAGCGGCTCGGGAAGGAGTGTAATTCCAAACCTCAAATTTGCGCTCGGCGATATAACTCTAACGCTGAAAACATGGACAAAAGCCTTCACATCAATCCATGTCATCAGAAGGCAAGATTTTATTCACGATGACGGGACACAGACTGTACTGTGCTGGGCACTGTACGTACGTACCGTATTCTGCTTTATAGCTTGAAGCACAGCCCTGCTCTGAGGTAGTAGCGGGTCCTTGCTTATACCATGGAGGTATGCTTATACCAACATTGACATTTACTTGACTGTTTCTACATTGAAAAGTTCTCATCTCTCGTTATTTTTATGGTACAGATTGGCAGTAGCTAAAGTCTACAACGCATCCTTACAGACCATCAGCATAATCAGACGCACATTTTGTTCAAAACTGCTTGCATTTTGGTATCATTCACAGAAAATACAGGGTTTAACTTGCAAGACAGACAAGTCCCTGTTTTAAAAATTTGTTTTCCTGAAAATTCAGTTGTCGATCCAACCATGATTTACCCAACAAGATTGTCGCTTTCACCAGCTGAACTGTGCTTTAAAAGCTGTTCATTATCTACCAGTTATTATAATTTAAAAAGTGGATTGTCTGTTATAAAAATACATAAATATAAAATATAAATGAGAGGTCAGTTTTGTTTTCTTGAGTATGAACTTTCACGAACTGCAATAGTTCACTGTACTGCCTGGAATGCAATAGTTGCCAATATGTCCAGCATGTGTTGATGCATATTTGCAGCAATAACCATGCTTGCAGCAAATTTGCAGCAACTTAGCCGTTAACTGCAAATTTGATGCAAACTTTTTAAGGGTTTGCCGGAGGGTCATAGCTAGCTGTAAACTTCTGCAACTCCTTCCTGCAAGCTCTGCTTACTGCATATTTGCTGCAAACTTGCTGTAGAAATAATCTTCAGTAAGGGAAAATGTACAAATATTATTTCATTTGAAAACCAGGTGCAAAGCTGTCATCTATTAAGAGTCAAATTCCATTTCATTTGCACCGGCCATTCTCAGGCATTCTCAAATGATCAAATTCAAATTTCATTCACAAACCAGGCACAAACTGGTCATAAAAAAATACTGAAATTCTATTTCATTTGCAGTCCAGGCATAAACCGGGCATTCCACGATGGTCAAATTAAATTTCATTCACAAACCAGGCACAACCAGTTACCTAAAGAGTAAAATTCTGTTTCATTTGCAATCCAGGTGACAGCTCATAAAGTGGAATCTGTGTTTTATCACAGATGTGTTTTGTGATTACACCTAGCTATCTGCCTTCCTTACATCTTCACTGTCATCCCCTTAGCCAATCCGCTCTTTCTACCCATGACTGTTATCAATCCTCCTTCCCAGCCAATCAGCCACGTTTGCACACGACACTACATAATCAAGCCTTTGTCTCATCGCTCCCATTCATTCATTCATTCATTCATTCAGCCGCTGGGTCCATGCCATACCAGCTCAGCCTATTACACTACGTCCGGAATCGTTTACGATCCCTTCCTTCGAACAACCATGCCGGCCAAAGGACGTCCAAAGACAGCCAAGAAATCTGAGTGTCCGAATGCTCAGCCTGCTTCGAGACCCCGTGCTCAGCCCTGCACAAGACTGGCCACTGACCTCTGTCCTGCTCCACTGCCAGTGCACGTTGGATCTAGCTGCGAATACGGAGCACGTCCGCGGTACTAACCTATTACTCACAATCCTTCGATCGGCCTCAGGCGAATGAGAGTCCTGGCATTCAAACCGAGTTCAGAACCAGGTCTCCTCCGACGTTCCATTGTCTGCAATGGTTCCTTCTGCCAGCATTTCGGCGGGCAGCGTCCCAAGCCAACATTACCAGAAGATAGTAATGTAACACTTCCATAAACGTAGCTGCAAGACTTGGTCAACACGATATCCAATATCCTGCAACAGCAACTTCGACCAGCGGCCACTAAGTCACCTATGAACTCTCTGACGTCACTTCCCGAAGTTCCGCTCCGGAACGTAAACAACACAATCCAAGATGGCGGCGCCCTACGTTCCAACAATGTCGATGTCATCTCCTCCTCATCGTCATCCAACACCTTGCTTGCTACGGACCCGCGGAACGCCTTCAGAAAGCCTACCACATATCGGAATGGTGTCTCCAGCGATTCGTCGCGATATCCTGGCAGGAAAGGATGGGAATCTTGCCTACTCATTCCCGGCTATGGTTCAAGCGACGGACTTCTTCTTATCCACACTTCAAGCCGACAACCTGCATACTTCCATGCGTACATGAATGAACATACACGCCATGCCAGGCAAAAGACGACGCTCACGAAGGCTCCATCGACATGGGCACGTCCTCGTGTTCAAAACCATAAGTCACCGGACTCATTACTTTGCTATAAATATCTGGCATCTTCCAACTCGTCTAGCATTTGTACTAATTTGAAACGTACTTCCGCATGTCGGAACAAGCTGCAGGCCGACTACTGACCAAAGACGTGGGACTTTGGCACATCTTCGAGTTCAACCATAAGGCATCGGACTCTTTTATTACTCTGCCCATTTCCAACATTTCTAGCTCGTCTGTACATTGGACAAGTTGCAGGCTGACTACGAGTAACCATAGAGCTACCTCCATGGAGTAACTGACTTTGCTTGGCCATATACCGCCCATGGTGATGTTTTCCTGGCCTATATCGAACCCGGTTTTTCTGTCACGTCCGACCGCTCAATCCGACCCATCGTCAAAGATGGCGGCGCCCATGGTGTCAAGTTGCCACAGCGTCACTCAACTTTATTTCGAGCAAAGATAACAGGCATGCATGATTTCAAGCATACTAACAAGTCCTTCCGACCAGCAGTTCACAACGATCTACACACGGCCTCACTTCCTGTTTGACTGAAAGCGAAACAAGGTACAGTTTCAATTCAAGACTCAATTGAGTCAAGACTCTGTTTACGCGGTCAACCAACAATGACTAGCAATTTCTCCGAGCATGTAAATATGCGGCAGCTCAAGGCTACCCCTACGTGATGAACTTTCAGACTGTTAAGCGAAGAGTTAGATGCGTATCAACATGACACTCCTGCGTTTGCGGACAATCAAGTCAGACTAGCAAATAAATTCAGAGCATACATATGCGGAAGCTGAAGGCTAACTCGCTGTAAAGCATCCTATCGGTGGCCTACTTAACAGTCGTCTCACCAATCGGACGTAACCTGCTCCCAGCTACCTTTTTGATTTTACAGACCAGTTTCACCTGTCAGTTAATGTGTCGCCAAGCGCAGCTGCTGGATGTCACCTGATGATCTCCCCTTACTTCTACCTTGGATTACGCTGCGGTGCCACAAGAAAGAACCAAAGCTGTCATCTATTAAGAGTCAAATTCCATTTCATTTGCACCGGCCATTCTCAGGCATTCTCAAATGATCAAATTCAAATTTCATTCACAAACCAGGCACAAACTGGTCATAAAAAAATACTGAAATTCTATTTCATTTGCAGTCCAGGCATAAACCGGGCATTCCACGATGGTCAAATTAAATTTCATTCACAAACCAGGCACAACCAGTTACCTGAAGAGTAAAATTCTGTTTCATTTGCAATCCAGGCATAAATGCGGCATTCCAAAATGGTGAAATTCAATTTCATTTACAAACCAGGTGCAAATCAGTCATAAAAAATAAATTCTATTTCATTTGCAATCCAGGCATAAACCGGGCATTCCGCAATGGTCAAATTCAATTTCATTCACAAACCAGGCACAAATCGGTCACCTAAAGAGTACAATTCTGTTTCATTTGCAATCCAGGCATAAACCGGTCATTCCCAAATGGTCAAATTCCATTTCATTTACAAACCAGGCGCAAACCGGTCATAAAAAATAAAGAAATTCTATTTCATTAGCAATCCAGGCATAAACCAAGCATAAATGTTGGTTAAAAAATCTAAGTCATGATGCCGGTCGCTTTCCAGTCAAAAACGTGCAGTTTACAGTCACTTGTGTTTGCTTAAAAATCAAAGTAAACACTAAAATGTGCACTTTCCAGGCAGTGAAAAGGGGCACCAGGCACAAACCGGGCACAAACCGGGCACTTTCTTGTCAACAGATTTGGTAGGGGATTGTGCTTGATACAGAGCACAATTTAACATACCTGTTGCCAATACCAAAACTAAAGGCTTATGACTATGACAAGTAGCGCATTAGTACACTGGAAAATATTCAAAACATCAGGGCACTATAACATCATATTGACTGAACTGAAAGGCTAACAATTAACACAAATGGCAGTAATGATATTCGCCATGCATTTTAACAGACATTGTGTAATAAACTTTTTCAAATTGGTAATTTTGTGTAATTTACAGTCTTACTGAGGGGCCGGGTGAGTTTAACATCCTCTTTGGTGAATCTCTACCTCAGCCTGGCTCTGATCCTTCCCGACTTTTGCTCAGTCTGCTCATTCATGGCAGTATAGTATTTCGCTAATTGTTTTACACGACTTTTTGCTGATGTTCTGCCATCCGAAGAGACTTTGCAGCATTTGTGAAGTACCTGTCAATAAACATAAGAGCCCCACTGGTCAAGTTTGTACCGTAAATGTGAGTAATCCATTCTACTTCTGGTCATCGGCCTTTAAGATGGCAGACAGTCATTTGCCTCTACTTAGTGAAGCCAGAGAGGACCAAGCAGTGAAAAAGAAGACCAATGTCAAGGCAGCCCCTTACAAAAAAGTCCTACAGGATCCCTGTAGGACCCAAGGATCCCTGCAGGAGTCCTATAGGGCTACCTCCATCCTATAGCACTCGTCCTATAGGACAACGCCTATGCTGTAGGATTTATGTGTCATGTCTTATGGGTTCGTACTAGTCCTATAGGCTCATATTTGTGCCCTATAGGACACCCTACAAGATGATTCTGCCTGACTTTTAGGACTGTAAAACTGAACAAGTAAGTTTGAGTAATGTTTATAATTATAATTATTCCCTTACGAAAATAGTGTGTAGAATTTTACAAATTCTCATATACCCTTTCTCAAAAGCTATTTCTATTTACACATACATGCCAGGAACATACCATATTCCTTTTGCCGTTTGTACATGTCATGGCTGTACACAGACAAAGACTCTCTTTGTTAGATCCAAGGTCAAGTGAGCTGACCTGTGCCTTTGCTTTGTTATGTAAATAGTTTCCTGCATTTACAATGGGCTGATTACATAATAGTACAGCCAGGCATTATTCATTTGCACTTGAGGCAGTGCACCAGTGAACATGCATGGCTCTTAAGTACTAAGTTCAACTCCAAATTGCATGGAACATTAGGATCCAAGGTCCATTACCAAGATTGTAACAGTGTTATGGAGAAGGGAGCTCACTAATATGTCAACACTGTAAGAATCGACATTGCAGCATCAACTGAACTGACCTCTTAATTACGTGAGTTAAGATACACATCTATTCAGTTAGTAATGCACTTGGCTGAGGTGACAAGTCAAAGGTAGGCCTTGCATTCATATGTGTAGGTTGCTTTATATTTTGTAGTCCCTGTATGTTGCATTGATTTCTGTTCTGATTGATTGTTAATCTTAATTCCTTTAGAAATAAACTACATGTTTATAATTACTTGTTTTGTAAGTTGACTGACTTCTGTGAGTTTTGCAGTTATTCATTGCATTTGGTACCAATAGCAAAATCAGAAGGAGTTATTCCTTACTTAACAAAATTTCTGCACTCTTTTACAGAAGTTTGTTTGCCTTGTGCGAGTTCAATCCCTTAGAAAGTATGATAACAATATGTAAAGCATATTCTGTACCCTATAGGGCTCCCTACAAGACCCCCTATAGGGTTCCCTATAAGACCCCCTATAGGGCTGCCTACAAGACCCCCTATAGGGCTCCCTGTAAGACCACTATAGGGTTCCCTATAAGACCCCCTATAGGGCCCCTATAAGACCCCCTATAGGGTTCCCTATAAGACCCCCTATAGGGCTCCCTATAGGACCCCCTATAGGGCTCCCTATAGGGTTCCCTGTAAGACTGCGTTCCAAAATCCTGTAAGATTACTACTGCCTGATGTCCTATAAGACCCTACATGCCTCTACCCTATAGGACTGGTATAGGATATTTTTGTAAGGGGCCAGTTCCAAATGTGCTGATGATCCATCTTTTGTAGCTCTACCTGAAACAAAGGAAATAATGCAGTTCTGGTCTTCCCTCACTCAGTAGTGACAACAGGTCCTGCTGTTGGATTCCATCAAGAAAGAAAAACGATCAATTGGTTTTGGATCTTGAAGTTGAGGAAGCCATGGCACAGAATTCCTAACTGAAGCATAAGCTAAAAGACCAGAAAACCGCATATACATCTCCTCAGACCTGAAACAGTTCAGTGAAAAAGAGCCAAAAGGTGATGGCTGCTGTAAAGAAGGAAAAGAAAAAACTTGGTGTTGTCTCGTCAACATCCAGCTCTTCCACATCCGACTCTGAGTCAAGTGAATTGGAGACAACCACCGGAGATACAAAGCAAAGAGGTAGGCACTTAGATTACAAGGCATTCACAGTAAAGATAAAAAAGAAAAAGCCAAAATCGGGTGCTTCAAGGAAGGCAGCTGATCAAGTGTTGTATATGGTGCCATGGCCCGGCGAGTTCACTTCCAAGGCCAGTGCTGGGAGTCTATCAGATCTCGCAATTCTCAAAACTATCACTTCCTGCCCTTGTGCGAGGTGAGTTATCCATCATTTTCCATGAAGAGCCAGAGAGTCAGAGACAGTACAGAGCAGAGCACCTAATAGACCTCCTCCATCTCACAGAAATTTACTCCTGGCCCGAAGTGAGACAATTTCACCGCAGTCCTGCATGCCATAGAAAGGGGGCAAGTTAAATAGATTGCTGACCATTCTCGTCTCAAGGCAAGATGTCTGCAAACCAAGTAAGGCAAAGCCAACACCAACAATAAGGGCAAGGCCAGGTACTGCGCTGACTACCAAGTAGGCAAATGCAAACAAACTACGGACCATCCTAACCTACAGGGGAGACTGAACATCACATCTGCCCTCCGTGTCTATTCATACAGAAGGTACAAGCCAACCACCCAGCCAATACTTGCCCTTACAAGCCTCAATTGGACCAAGACTGACTACTTACTAATCTTGATCAGCATCGTTTTCTGCACAGACTTTCATGCAGTAGCAGTGGGAAATTCCAAATGATGAACAGTTCTGATCATTAAGCGGTTGATGTTTCTTCACGTTTCCAGTCTCTGCAAGAGGAGGACTGTTGTCTTTCACTGTCTGACGAGGATACTAGTCTTGCAGTGACTTGCCTACCATTTCAACCGACAACATCGCACATGCCTATTCGTGTCTTAAGTCTTGCCTCAGAGTTACCCTTTTTGTGCAATAACTGTATTAGCTTTCAGGCTAATGACAATCCGACTAGTCGTAAAGGAGCGTTCCCCCAAGTTGTCTCTTCCAGTTGAGCCTCCGACTGCTAAAAGCTTACTCAGTTTTTGACATGCGATGCCTCTAGTTCCACAAAATCGTCCATTCTACATTCTGCTGGTACTGACAGATTCATTGATTCCTACAGTTATAATTACCATTGTTCACTGATGAACTAAACATCATATTAACACGAACACAGCATATTGTTTTAAGTGCTCTACAATGTTAATATCAGTAGCTGTACTCTCAGTTATGTTATGTTATGTTATATTTATTTATTAAAGTGTCATGTGTGGTCTTAAACAGCTTGGTTGCCACACCCAGCCCCAAGGGCTTACAAGACACTGAAACAGTAAATAAAGTACATAGATATGAATAGCTCGAAATGTAATTTAAGTTATAAGAAGATTCTTGTCTCATTGAAAATGCATGATAGACATAGGATGCCAATTGGGATGGCATGTCGCTCATTAGAATTTGAGTTTCTGTTGTACATCAAATGAATCAAATACAGAGCACAAGTTTCTGGCTTTAAAGAACAATTGTTTCCTAATAACATTGTAAAGTGTGCAATCAAAAATAAAATGGAGCTCATCTTCTACTACATTTGGACAAAAATCACATTAGCCTTTCCTCTTTAGGCACATTCGTGTAACGCCCAGTTTCAATTTTCAGAGGTAAGATACCAACTCTCAATTGTGCTAAAAGTGATATTTTTGATCTAGAAATGGGAAATTGTAAATATTTTTCCATTCCATATTCCGTCTTAAACATCAAATATGTACGCAATTTGGGCTTTTCACTCAGTTGGGATGTCCAGTTACTAATATGCAACGTTTTTAATGCATCTTTCATGACAGGAATACTACAAACCTCTAAATTACCAAATTTCTCCTGCAAACCAATTTCTGAAATAAATCAAACATATCTTTAGCCCAGTTTTTATATTTTAAACTGATATCCCAAGTAAAAACTTGCTTAATCATTCTGTTATCAGGCATAACTGCTAATCTATTCCAGAGTCTTACCATGTTCAATTTATTCCTCAATAGACAAGGGTCCCAACCCATATCTCCATTTATACCAAGTATAGGGACAAATTTGTGGACGCCAAGAAAATATCTAATGGCTGTGTTTTGAATTGACTCACATTTTGAAGAGAAGCGGTAGCCCCAAATTGCAGAACAGTAGTCTAAAATTGGAGTAATACAAGAATGAAATAGAGTTGTAAAAGTGTTATATCTAAAATCCGTAAACATGTGTATCTTAGAAATAACTGATCCCAAAGCTCTACCTGCAGCACTTGCTAGGGTTTCAGCAGTCACTTCAAAATTTAAGAACTGATCCAAAACTAAACCCAAATATTTATACTGAGAAACTACGTCAAGATTTGTACCACCAAATTGAAAAATAAAGTCTGTTTTCATTTGTCCCATATTTCGAAAATGAACAATTTGTGTTTTGGACTTGTTCATCATCATACGCCACCTTTTGCACCAATCTAATAGATGGTCAATCATCTTTTGTAAATTTGTCTCATTTTCAGCAAGCAAAACAATATCATCGGCATACAACATAATATTAATTAATGAGTTACCAACTGGGATACCTAAAGCTAAATCATTAATCTCAATTGCTAAATCATTGATAAAAATAGAAAAAAGTGTTGGGGAAAGTACATCACCTTGTCTGACTCCATAAGTTGTTGCAAACCAAGACGTAAGGTTTCCGTTTACATTATTAATACATGATAAAGAGTTACAATACATACTTTTAATAGACTCTTAGAACCTCCCATTAATATTATTTTGCAACAATTTGTAGAACAGTAAGTCCCTGTTACCCAATCGAAAGCCTTTTTCATGTCAACAAAAACAGGAAAAGTTGGTAAATTTTGAGCTTTTCTATTTCGTATAATAGAGGTAAGTACATAAATATGGTGAAGACAAGTTCTTGTTTTTCTGAAACCATTCTGTTTGTCAACTATTATTTTTTCTAAATTAAGGTATTTCGTTAATCTATTATTTAAAATACCAGAGTTAAGCTTACTAATATTAGACAATAAACTAATCCCCCTGTAATTTAACGGGACACGTGGGTCAGACAGAGAACTTTTTGGGATGGGTTTGATTACTGCCTTTCCCCACTGTGAGGGCACTCTACCAGAAGTAAAACAAAGTTGGAAAAGGTTATGAAGAATCTTAATCGCATGATCATTCTTTAAAATATCGTATGGGATTTTATCTGGACCAACTGCCTTGTTGCATTTAGAGCAATTAACAACATAGACAACTTCTTGTAAAGAAATATCAGTATTCAGATACACATTAAGACTTGCATTATTTGCTAGATACATTTGTTCACATTGAGCTTTAGCACCGATGATTTTTGTGTAAAAAGAATCATTCTCGATATCAGATAAATTATACAATCCCTCAAAATCACTTTTTCCATTTATGTAAACCAAAATTAATATCATTAATTATCATATCATTGTCACCATAAACTTCAGAAGGAATGTCCTTCTTACACCTAGGTCCCAACTTATTAATTTGGTTCCAAAATTCTGTTGGATTTGACGCATTTAAATATTCTATATTAGACATCAACTTACGATGATATTCTCTCTCGGCAGTTCGAAAAGCTTTATCAAATTTCTTCGTGCTGTCAAAAACTCGTGTTTCAAAACTAAACCAACTCTTTTAGAACAATGACTATTCAGAAATTTACATTCTTTTTCCCTTAAATCTTTCCAAAGACTGGAAGTTCACTCGACCAGAATGGTTTAGACGTTTTACGTTTTCTAGAACAAGTAGGAAAATCTCTGTAATCAAGTCTCGAGTCCATTTCATGAAAAATACACTGACAGAGAGAATCATACAAATTATCAATGACCATATTGATTTTGTTGACTAGCTTGTATAGTGTCCACGATTTGAATTATGGCATGCCTACACATATCAGAATCAAGGAAATTAGGTGGGATACTTGAAATATTGTACTTTCTTTGTGTTGCTTCACTAGTGGAATCAGACATATTTGAAGACGCTTTATACATGCAAGCCTCGCATGTTGAAAACACAATAGAAAGAATAGAATGATCTGGAGCAGCACGATCACTTAAAAGTCCATGCAAATTAAAACAATCAATCAACTGAGATACTGGTAACACTTTGAATTCCTTACAATACTCAATATTGTTGTGCGGTAGAATAAAATAGTCAACTACCGCTTTACCTCTATGAGAAATTGAAGTAAAATTATCATTGGCAGGAGTAATCCTACCATTCACAATACACATTTTGATGTCTTTCAAAAACTCAATAAGGCTTTCTCCATGTTTGTTGATAGTATGGTCTATACAACATCTTTCACCTATATTATCAATATCTGGTACATAATCTAGCAATGAACCAACTCTGCCATTTAGATCACCACAAATAATAACATTATCAACATCGGAATTTATATAGCGCTGACAAATTAAATGACTAAAGAAAGAAGTTGAATCTCTACCCCAAGTAGAATTCTCGGGTGACAAATAACAAGTAAACACCAAAAAACTATAATCTGTAAACTTGTTGACAAATTGAGACCGAGTATACCATCACGACCTTTGTCAATGATGGACACAGAAAATGAATTGAACAACGTGTTCTTTACAAGGATACTGACACCACCAGATGCGCGAATGGCATTCTTATGCACAGCTGGTCTATTGAAACCAAACCAGGTGTGCCCATCGATTTCAATGGTTTCATCTCTTTTCAAGTGAGTCTCGTTCAGACAAAAGATATCCGATTTCTGGCATAAAATAATGTTTTCCAGTAGTTCTTTATTCTTTACAGTCCAACCATTAATGTTCCACTGAGAAATTGAAATCAGTGACCCTGGGGGCTGGTTCACTCCTCATCCGTCTTGGTTGCCGTTGGTTTCGCGTTCGCGTCGTTGTTCGGGTTCTTCTTTTTTAAGTAAACGCCCACTACCAGTAAATCTATACTGATCACCTCCTGGAATATCTTTTAGTATAGCTTTGAAGTTTAACTCGATTAAACGTTCAGCGTGAGATTTCAAAGAGCGAATGTACACTCGAGAGTAAGGACTCTTAGATCTCAAAGCAGTTTTAGCTCACAATACCTTGACTTTTGAGTCCACGCCATCGAGCTGTACTTTGATAAGACCGGGGCGGTCATCTCGACTCTTCATCCGGCAGGACTTGGTTACCTAAACATCTTGTACCTCTAGACCGCTGCTAATCAGCTCAGACACTTTCACCGATAAAGCATGGTCGTCTTCTGGAAAATTACTGACGATTATAGACCGGTCACAATCAAATACTGACATGTCATCAGAAACACCAGACAGTCAACGTTCCACATGATCAATTCAAGCACGGAGACCGGCAATTTCCAACATTAATTCTTCCCGAATTTCTTTACTTGAGTGTTTATCTCTGCCAACAATTTTTCTTGGGTACTATCAATGCTGTCAAGCCTGCCATTGAGTCTGCCAATGACAGCCATGATATCAAGGTTGTCGGCCTCGTCAACATTTGGGTTACTCACTGAACCTTTTCCTGACCGAGTTGAGACACCAGCTTCACCAGACTTATTAGATTGGGTTTTACCTCCAGGCATATCTCTTCACTGCAAAGATACTCTTCCATATAAACGGAAAATATCAAAAATCGACTCAGCAGCCCGCAGCACATGCAGACACTTGCTATTCATATGTTAATTCCTCAGTATAAGAAATAATTTTGCCATGATAGAAAATTGAAATTATTGCACAATGTGCAATATTTAAGGTTGATATCTTCAAAAAACATCATTACAAGGAATCCAAGTGGAAACTAAATTTCTGACTGTGAAACCTGAAGGTATTTTTTCCAGAAAAATGATGAGAGCAGTACATGAAAATATATTTTGACAAAACGACAATAAACATTATCAGAATGATGCTAGCCTATTATAATTACTTATATTATACATTGTGAACAGTAGCTCTATGGAACTTCAAATTTCAAAGTAATCTGGCAATTTTTTCGTTGGAAACAATGTTTATTACAAAAAACCATGACAAAGTCATTAACATAACAAAATTTGCTAGCATTGCTGTGATACCTTGCAACCGCAATGAACTAACAATATCTACACAACAAAAATGGCTGCAGTCTGGCAACATCAGGGTCTTTGTGTAGATTACCCTGATGAGTATCTTCAAAAAGAATCCCATCAGTTTTTCCATCTCTTAATTCATGTACATTTTACAACTAAATAACATAGTCAAAAAGTATGCCATTGCTTGAAGTGTGCAAATTGTGAATTTCTGGTGCTTCACATCTGAACATTGAAAGGAAAAGTGTGCCAGTTAGTGAAGTAATGATTATCTTCTAATTGACCAATACTACACACAGTAAACAATAGATTTCAAAGTTCTTGTAAACCATAAAATACAACTTTTAGCATGTTTAAGGTTGAGTATTGTAATAGGGGTTCATACAAAACAGGCCATACTGTATCTTACTATGAATTAAAAGTAAATATAGTCACAGCTGTGTGTACATCTCAGGTTATGATGTTGAAATATTCATATAAAGAGTTCTCAAAATAATAATCTGTATTTTCTAAGAGTTTCTTAAAATACCATATTGCCTGTCCATGATTGGGTGATTTTCATATAACTTCTATATAATCATTCAAAGAACCTAAATTCAAAGAACTTAATCAATTGCAAAGCGATGGGCAAAGACTTTCTGAGGAACAGAATTTGAACAAAAACAACAATTGCATCCTCAGGATCACAGTTCAACTCTTTTGCCTAATGTTAACTCACTATTATGTGAACATTCTTTGGGACTTTATTACAATATTTCTTTGGAAGTTTATGTGAATGGTTTTATGAATAATTGTGTGCATGGTTCAGTGCATCTTTTGTTACAACAGCTGCATCTCAGGCACCATAGATTCCTAAAATTTATCATAATACAAAGGAAACATTGTTAGCAAGTCTCGATATTGATATATGGTAACATAGTGAATGATAATATCTACCCATAAAGATAGAAATGTAAGTGTACCTAATTTTATAATTCATTGAGCCCCTTTTTGCATTGATACAATGTACTGACAATTCTAACACATTTATTTATTCTACATATAACTGCAATCTCACCTGACCTGTTGCAATAGCTGTCGTCTTTGGCCCATTATATGCTGTTTAATCAGTAATTCATGGTGCTTGGTAAAGCTTGTAAATTTAAACACTGCATTTAAGCATCCATGCAAATATATAGTTGTGTATCTTGTAACTAGAAGAGCTAGTTATAGAACATTGCAAAAGACCAACAGCAAAATGAAAAATAATGCTCTACATAACAGGTTGATCAGTAGTGAATGAAATATCATTGTAAGTGTGTCACTAGTAGAATGCACATAGTCCTTTGAAAAGTGATTTTTTTTCAACTTTGATTGTTGTGATACTTTGTGCATTACAAGTTGGTAATGTTGTACCATTTGTGCATTGAAAGTAAAATACAAATATGAGTTTAACTTGTGAGCTTTAGTAAAATGGCAAACTATTGTGAAAGTATGTTTCACCTCATAAAAGTTTGTTAAATTAATAGATTTGATGATGTGGGATTGTTTGTGCCACTTGTGAATATCAATTCATAATAAAGCTGAGGTCATATTGTGTGATAGTTCCTTCGTCATAGAAGTTTTAAAAAAACGTTTGGCAACATCCTATTGATTAATTACTAAATTGACTTATTTCATGACCTTTTGTAATAAGGGTAACAGCATACATTGTTTGTACGTTTTAACTATCATGGAACTCATTTAATCACAGACCCAATTAATGAACAAGACTCTATCCTCTCTAGGGACTAATAATCAAAGTACCCATTCGCAAGTGGTGACCGTTCATCAACGATGACTTGTTTATCTAAAGCTTTGTCAAAGATTGGTATGTGTACATAGAGCAATCATCCAGTATTTGCCTCTTACATGAATGGGAGTGCTGTTCCTCTCTGAAGTTACCAAAGAAACAAAATGATTGGCAAGTTGCTGATACAGTAATAATATTATCAACACTTTCAAAGCAGAATCAATTAGGATTTTGTAAACAAAAAATAATAAACAAATAGGTATTTTCAAGAATACAATTATTTCCCACAAATAATTTTCATACAAGTACAAATTAGGAGACTTTAAAACAATTAACCTAGTAAATATGATTAAAAGAAGAGTTGTGAACAAGTTGTATGATTTATTCCCTAACCAATGTCTTTTGCCTTTTTCTGGCTTGTTTGTTTGCCATAGAATACCAGTACAGCATGAAATATCGCTTAAAGTTGCTGGAAAATAATCTTTCTACATGACTTTGGAATCTGATTGCTGCCAGTTATGAATGTTCTGTTGTTATGACATAAATGTGTCAGGGAAAACTGAAAATGATCAATTATTTTATTAAATGTTTCATGTGTCTGCACACTAAGCGGCAAGTTTAAATCTTATGACACAAGTAAAATCAGAGGGCATTCTTTGCCACTTAAACTTACTTTGTTGAATACGCAATGCATAACATAGGAAGTTCAAAGATAAAAAGAATAGGTCAAGATTAGATTCATAAATTTCAGTTATTTTAAGGTAAATGAAATTGCTTATATTGACCATCTGAAAACAATATTTGAATATTAATGTTTTTAATAACCAGCGCCAATGTTGAATCAAATATATGAACTATAGATGACATATAAGCAAATGATTTACTCACTCATTTTGACTGACTAGGTCTGATTTAGGAAGAAAACTGATGTCTGCAAATTTATCCTGGTAAAACATTTGGCTTCACACATAATGCTATATTTACACTATGTTCCCGGTGACCACGGCAGTCCCAGTTCAGGCCGACGTGGACAAAACGGGATGGACGGGAGATAACGTAAAAGGACGGAATGGGTAAATGTGACTATCCGTGATTGCCGTGGTTTCCGTCCAAATTTTAAAATTGTGACGGTACGGATGAGAAACCTGGTAGGTCATAGTAAAATGGGCTGAACGCAAGGAAACGTGACAGAGCAAAGTAGACCGTAACAAAACTTTGAGATTGTCCATAGTAGGACGGGAAGCAGGGCAATATCACGGTCCTTTCACGTTTTCATGTTCTTCTATGGTTAGTGCGCATTTTGTCACGATTGCTTCAGGGAGATCTGCATGTTTTGTCACGGTTCTCACAGCAAGCGAAATAATTCTCACTTTGCAGCAGGGACTAGGATGAGGAGGTACCCAACAAACACGAACAGGAAATGCTGGGGTAGCACAACATAATTCAGATATTAATTACATTACGCAATCTAGGAAGAAAAAGTATGTCCATTGCTTCTATTTCCTCATATACTTCTATATGTCAACAATATAGCAAGACAAAAGATACATTCTTCAAGGTTTACCAATTCGTAGAGAAAAAGTTTGTTTACATCAGTGAACCATTTCCATTTTGTTAGAAATATCGAAATATTGAGCTTACATAATGCAAATTAACTAATTTGCATGACACTTATTGTTCCAGACTTTTATTATTATTAACTTTTTGAACCTTACTAATTCTGTATGGCAAAGAAAATAGTCACTACAATTCAGTTTACATGCCCAACTGTGAGCATTGCATGCATTTTAAAGAAAACATAACTAGGTAATTTGAATATATGCAAATTTAACCCATTTGCACCACTTAGATTTTCCTATACTTTTATATGACATAATATTAGTGGGACCTTCCCAAAGCTCATGGTGAAGAAATATATCATGTTGCAATTAGTCCTAAGTTGAACCCTAAATTGACTGGACTATATAAAGACAATATTTGTAATTAACAAATAATGAATATGTTTTTGTTTTGTTTTTTGTTTTTTAACTCAATAGCTTTCGTGATAATGTGTGTCATGGTTCATTAACCGAAGATAAATTGTAACTCAGAGTCTGTATTAGTGTATTTCTCAAGAGTATAATTTTAGTCTTTTTGAAAGCTGAATCAGACTACCTTAATTGTGTATGCAAACAAATGAGGTTTTCTGTTACAGTTCAAAACAATGCAACATATTAAATTTTAAATGTGGTCATCACAAAGAGTTATGCATCATTTGAAAATCAAATAAGAAATGGTTAATTAGGATCAGATATCCCAGTTTTGTAACAAATAAAGTGTAAGACATTGTTATAAATTGGGTATCAGAGCAGAAAAGTAGATCATAACTGCAATTTCAAAATACCTAGCTTTAGTAAAATTACAGGCACATTGACTCTGAAAAAACATTTATATAAGCAACACATAACAAGTACTAGGTTTAATTTTTTGTCTGTTGATCAAGTTTTCAAATGCATCTTCAATAACATTCATGGCATTATGTTAATTTGTTACAATTTAAGCTCTGATTACAAATGGAATCATTGTAAGTACAAAGTTCCATGTATTAGAGATTTAAAGCACATGATCATATCTTAGGCTAAGCAATTTCTTCAACAGTTACTTTCAAGTTGATTATACCGGTACTTTATTAACGCGTTTTCATTTCATCTGCAGGATAATCGAATGCCAGCCCAACACTGTTAGACAACGTATTTACTCTATCTTTAAATACATCAATTTCAGTGTATCAGGTTTTAAATGCAACCTGTTATGTATGATCAGATTGAATAATTTCCGGAATAGTTAGTTACGTTTACAGGGATTAAATATCATCAATTATTTTTCATTTCACTCGTAGGATAATTCAATGCCAGTGCATCTTGCTGCTTTTAAAGAACACATTTGAGAGACAATGAATTAAACACGACACTAAATACAATTGGAACAAAATAGCAAAACTTAATATACTTAATTGAGAGCCTTTTGTTTGCAGAGTTTTTTGTTAGGAAATTTGACATTTTAGATGTAAAAGATGACAATATATCAGACAGATCTCATAGTTAACAAGCTAAAGAAACATTTGTGGGCAAAAGTTACCATCCTATGTAGAAAACATATATTCCAACAAATTGCATCTGAAAACAAAAAATATTACTTAAACAGCAAGGTGTAAGAATAGTAATATATTTGAAGTCATGATTTGATATCAAAATTCTTAGACAACTAATAAAAATTTAGAAGGGAGGTGAAAGGTGAAAGATAAAATATATTGAAATCAAAAACCGTACATCAAAGCTTGCATTATGATATACTGTATCTTTAACATATTTTATCAGTTTTAAGGGGTTTTTTTCTTTAAAAACACCCGTTAGTTTTAAATATCCAATTAAAAGAAGAGCACATACTATGCAAAGAGACACCATACCAGTTACATGAACGGAGAACACAAAGATTTGCAGCGTTTTATTTTTTAACGAACAGTTATGAAATGCCAATACTTTATAAAGCAGGATGAATACCTTATCAATGTGTAATGACTCCAAATTTATCATACTCAAAAGTTTTGGGGGCTGTTTAGTTAGTTATTGTGTGTGGCCCATAAGGAAATCAACCATACATGAAAAATCTGGTTTACTTTTGTCCGCACCTTCATTGTCACATAAAATGTACATAAACTGGTTAGTATGTCAAGATCACAGTTCAAAGATGCTTCAAACACCGATATGCAAAACTACCTGCCTTATTGAATTTTTTCAGATAAGGCTCATCTGAATATTTCTAAGCCATTTGCAATTATTAACAGCTAAACCATTATAAGTGTATTATTTGATGACAAGCTCTCTTATAATTAACTTAAGATTGACGCTGTTGTCAACTTAAAACTCTACATACTGACTAAATAAACAGAATACTTGGAACATCAAGAGATTTAAGTTGACATATCAGATTTTAGACTCATGAAGAGACATGATAGCATTTTTTGTGGCAATCTTTAAAATCTGGTGAAAGCATAAAACCGAATACATTATTTCGTCAATCAAGTTTGGAGAAACAGTAAATTTCAACATGTATCTCTGGTTAACTCAATAACTTTGCTCAATGATACTGTGATGTCAGCATATTAACTGCATGTTGCACAAATTACTCCAAGTCACCTGGATTATTCTTAAGTGCTAGATAGATATCAATTTAAAGAAATTCAGTATCTAACGAAATGACCTTGATTATGTTGATACAAAGTGTAAATTGATTACTTCAGAGTTGAACAAAACTGAAAACTGTTGCTGATTGCTGATTATTTTATTGAACATAAACTTTTGTCACAGTGTAAGTTTATCAAGAGTACTTAAAAGGTATTGATATCTTAACATTTAGTTTGACTTTGTTGTCAAATTGTGAGGTGAGACTGAGTCTGGAATGTAATTGTTAGTGTCTCAATAAACATATAACATATTAGGACTTTCAATGATACACGCCACATGAAAGTATTAGTTTATTGGTACATGCAGTTTACTCTCACAATATATAAGAGTCAACTTCTGTTTCTTTCAAAGTTTGTTGCAGAGCATTGCGGCCTTGCTGGAACAAATCAAGGTCAGATTGCATTGTGTTAACAGTTTCCCTTTGCCCAGTTTCAAGCAGTGTGCTCAGATTTCATCTCTCTTTTTGGTGGGTCCATATGGCAAATGACTCTTGGAAACTGAAATCAGAAATAGGTGGTCCATCTATATTTATTTGCAAAAGTCTGCTAACAGATGATGTTTTCATTGAGTTTCTTGAACTTGTTTTAACTTAATTGTATTGTGAGAATCCCCTTTTACAATCAACAGTATATGGACTTCTCAAATAAATAACTACTAATGTACACACATTTGGGTATACATCACTCTCAGTTACCAAAACACATAGAACTCAGGTCAAGACTCATATCGTTGTTGGAGACCATCAACAGTTTCACAATTCTCCAGTAGAATTCGGATTCAGAGATCTCCTCAGTAGAATTCAGATCAACAACTTGGCCATATTCTTTACTATCCTTACCAGATTTAAGCATCCCTAAAATGTTAGATATCTACTAAAGTTTCAAGAAATCATAAATGCAATTTTCAAATTTTTCCACTATTTACCAAAGTACTTGCAGAAACTTTAAAGAGCATCAGGGAAGTCTTAGAGGAAGACAGAACCATAACTGTGAAGCAAACGTTCCATACTAAGGTAGCTTTCATTTCACAGATCAGTAGCATCAGTGATCACTTGTGTTAGGGTTTTACATCACTTTTAACTTTTGAGAGTCCCTGGGACCCCTGGTGTTAGAAAATGGGAGTCCTACATCAAAATATGGGGGTCCCAATTTATTTCACAAGAATATTTTATTGTTTATCAATGCCATGGTCTTCACTGTGTTCAATTAGTATTAAACCACACAGCAAATAGTTGCATATTTCTTAAAATAACTCCTACATGAAAATTCTAGTTCATACTGAGGGCCCTCATTGATCAATTCAAAGAACATTATTCATGATATTATCTCATAACTTTAATGACACGTTCACAACGTGAAATTTGAACAAATATTCAAATTTGTCAAATTGACAAGAAGGTAAGTAATTTCATACTCTGAAATGGCATACACCTAGCAAGTCCAGTAGGTTTGAGTTCACACTCTGCCAGCAGCTCCTTCAGCAAATAACCTACAGTAGCAGTGTTCATGAAGTCAAAATCATCTATGATGGGGACAACCAGTTTGATGAACATTAGTCTATTAAGCCTTTGAGGATTGAGTCTATTTCGTGCCCTCTGTTTGATGGCATTTTGTACTGAAAAGCCCCTCTCACATGGGGCAGAGGACACTGGTATGACAAGAGCAATTTTAGCTAGGATGGCAAAATCAGGATACTCCTCTGTAAAATCAGTTAGCAACAGCTTGATATACATATCAAAATTCAGTGCCTCCCTGTGAGATCTTGTGAAGTGTTTGTAAACAAGGAAGTGTGCCCTAGCTCTATCAGCATCAATACCTGGTGTATTGTTATAATGAATCAACAGTTGATCAAGCTGGTTGACCCCATAGTCAGGTAGGTTGGCCACATTTTCAGGATATCTGTGTGGGTTGAGAATCACATCAAAACACTCCAGAATATTCATCTCATCATCTGGAAATCTGCTATCTAAATTCTGCAGCAGTTTGTTGATATAATTTTCTCTTGCATCACAGAACCTCTGTCTGAGTGGCTGATTGTCAGTATTTTGAATGTTTTTGTATGTGTTTTTCTGACCATTGCCAGGAACATCACCCAAATCATTAAAGACGTCTCTGACAGTGTGTGAATCATTAGTCATTCTATTCAATGTGTCCCTAGTAGACTGAACACTTTTTTTGATATAAGAGGTGACAGAATCTTTCTGAAATGTAAGGCTCAAAATTCCAATGACAGTAAGAACATCAATCAATAAGGCAGTGAATAGCAGAAACAATGAATTAGAGATAAATTTCAACAGCTCATCAGCCTTTCCCCCTTTTTTGTCACTTGCAAGTGCCAAGGCAATTGGCTCAAAACTGATGAAAACCATCTTGACAGCTGATTCGACCGACAGCCAGCGAACAGATGTAGCCTCAGTAATTTGTTTTGTTTTCCCATTCAACAGAGTTGAATTTCCTAAGTTTGTCATATCTCACACTAGAGTCAATGAAGTATTTATACAATGAATGGATTATATTATGATATTCTTTGCAATATTCAATATCTCTGCCTGCTTGGAAGCAGCACGATTCAATCAATGTGCAACACAATGCACTTGAACAAGGTTGGATTTCTGGCTTTTAATTTTGCACCCAACCCGTTCAAACGGCCGGTCATTACGGCCGCCCCGTCTGTTCCTAGTCCATATATTTTGTCCACGGCTGCGTCACAGATTTCTTTCCTAGTCAAAAATTCAATCAAGGCGTTTTCAATCTCTGCAGCAGTGGCATCTGTAATTTGCTGGTTACAGAGGAAAGAAAAATTCGCCTCGCCATTCTGAATATATCGAACATATATTGCAAGTTTCTTATGAATGAAATGTCACAACACAAGTCTCATCCAACATTATACCGATGACGTCACTTGCATGTATGCTATCAATCAGGGACTTCTCGATCGCACGTTGAATACACTCTTCAAACTCCATAACTTTCTGAGGACGTTTGTAATATTCAATGTCTAAGCCGTTCAGATTTGCAGATGAATGTCAGTGAATACATCGCATGGAAGGTCACGTTTAGCGATCAGGTAAACAGTACGTAATTGCGCAGCGTACGCCTCGAGTTCGTTACTCTTACCGCTACGTATCACTCCACTCGTAACTGTGCTCTTACCCTGCAACTGCCGGTCCTCATGCTTAGGATTTTAACGCTTGTGAGACGACTTTCGAGTCCTGATGACGAGTGAGAGTTGAATGTTGAAAATTACAAAAACCTTCCATGAACGGGCATGTAACATTCGCTTTCAAACATACACCGCATTCCATGACGTTTTGCTCTTCAGAATATCGAAGCCATTTATAGTAAATCTATTGAGTCAACTTCTGTTGAATGTTCGTAATTTTGCTGACTTGGTCGGGGGACCTGATGTATCAGTATCGCATGGCGTAGCTGCCGTTTCGGCCTTGACCAAACCTGCATGGTGCTGGTTGCTGCGGCCGCCGAAAAACCTTCGCAGATCGGCTGTTTGACACGACCCGCCATGATGCATAAATATGTGTTAATCGACACAAAACAAGAAATCGACCAATTAAGAATCAGTTTACATTTTGAAAGTAACTTTTTACAGCAATAGAATTTGTTTCCGCGGTTACCATTGGTTATGAAACAGTGGAGGCCAATGCACTATGGAGCATTCCATTAAAGTACGGGGTCGGTAAGGTTTACTGGGATGTGTTTTACGTGTTCAGCAGCTTCGCAAGGTGTACACCAGCAACAGATATTGCTGCGTCCCAAGGGACGCGTGGTTCAGTTTTTGAGGGGTCCTGCGTCCGGTTTTATGCGTAAAGGACGCAGAAATGCGCGTCATGTAAAACCCTGCTTGTGTTAATTGATTGTTAACTTGCTCTCAGATTTTGTCTTTAAACAATGTGAAGACAGCATGGTTGCTTAAAGGGGAAGTTCACCAAGGATGATTTTTACATATGTGGTAGCTCTGTGGTCATTTACCCCAGAAAAGCTATTTTCACCATTTATAACTCGCCTGATTTTCTACGAAAATGATAAAAATAGTACAGGAAGTTGCCCATGTAATTTGAATCATGGGAAAAAAGCCCCAAGCTTGGAGCTTGCATCATGTGATATGGAAGGGACCATCTTCTGATGGGTATGGCCCCCACATTGTCCACTCACAGTAATACATTAGTTAACAGCAACACAAAATCTGACAGTGGACAGTTTATTATAAGTGATTCACCGTTTATGCAAGGATACTCAGTATAAACAAAAGTTATGTAAATACGCACAGCCCGGTTTAAACATGGGTGAGTGGACAATGCCATACCCATGGGAAAATGGTGCCTTCCATATCACATGATGCAATTAAGCTCCAAGCTGGCGCTTTTTCCCATGATTCAAATTACATGGGCAACTTCCCGTACTATTTCTATCGGTTTTTGTAAAAATCGTGCAAGTTTATAAATGGCGAAAATAGCTTTTCCGGGTAAGTGACCACAAAGCTATCACACATGTAAAAATCATCCTTGGTGAACTTCCCCTTTAAGCAGGCTGGTTATTACAAATTCTTGGCGACGGCATATCCTCAAAGATACACTGGAAATACTCAGTGTGTTTTGTGAATCGCTTCAGAAAAAAAAAAGATATTTGCTCAGGTCCAGCAGAAATTGTAGGTCTCGCATTTAAAGAGTTCCTGACAAATCGTGCCATACAAGTACATGTTCACCTTAGGGTGGGGATCAGTCCGACTTCATGTCTCATCAGATTAAAGATACCTGATTTAATGGTGGCATTTCGAATCTTTGAGCCATATTTTTTACCTGCTGACTTGCTTGTAGAACCTGACAAGTTGCAGACTTATGGTAATAAAGAAATGCAGCAAATAATTGACCATTATCAGCTGCAGTGCCACTGGCCAATGCCAATCTATGAGGTAACATACAATGATTATGTATGCAGGTTTTGTATGTTCTCTTAAAATCGCATTGTTACACCTGTTTTTGTTCCGGTCATAACCGATGCCCCATCAGTATCCACAGTTGTTAAGTTTCACCAACACAGCATATTGAGAGCTTCTAAAATTATAATAATCAGTAGTTGTACTCCTAGTAAAATAAAAAATAATGCAGATATTAGTCATATAGTGTCTCACATTGGAGAGTATTTGCTTCTAAATTGTAGCTATATCATGAGTAGTAGTCCCATAGTGCCCTACCTCCAACCATGCATTTGATTGATGAGTTTTATAAAATGCATAAGCCAGCCATTCCATTTCACAACAGTATGTATCAATGTCATTAATTTGGTATTTTGTAACATTTTTTTCTTGGTATTCGATTTGCCTGTCAATGTACACAGACAACATGGAAGCCAGTATTTCTACCGTGATTGAACTTTGTGTTTGATGTAAAATTTCGTAAAAATTTAGTTAGATAGATTGATGTCAGACAATATAACATCCATTTTGCAAATTTTAGATCCCTTATGTTTTAGTTTTGTTGCCAAATGAGGTTTATATTTGCATACATAGATTGTACTGACTGAATTACCAATTTACGCATAAGCTAGTACTTGCATGCTGTAGACCATATACACATACAGTTTCCTCTACAACACCAGGGATCAAGACGCTGCATCGATAATTCACGCTGAGCCTTCAAAAGTCAAGTTGTAAAATCAGTATTTCTATGGACTGTGGGAATAATCATCCAAACAATGAAAATTAACACACAAGTGTATTTTCTGAATAGTCAGAAGGAATTATGTAAATCATTTTCATAAACACAAGCTCAAAGTCAATTGAATTAGTGATGAGCCAGTTGGTGTTTATGCTGTCTTTGAAATTCATCTAAAACTTTGTGGAATGTATTGTAGCAGTGTTTTCCTTAGAAGCCGGGTGCCGGGTAAATAACCCGGCTGTTTTGCATTTTCCCCCGGCTACTTTTAACGTAAATAGATTCGGGATTGCACTGCCAGCTGTTAGACGGCACACGTACTATTAGCAGTTTCGCGACCCCTTTCCCCGCATGGAACTGCATAAACACAAAACAGTTTCTAAATACCCATTTGTGGCTTTGTGAGCCCGATCTTTTATTTGTTAAATAGTGTGATTGGCTGATGGACGCGCCTATAGTGTTGCCTTTGTTACGAGCAGTGTAATTGGTTTGACCAGTATGAAGGTCATCTTAGGTCATTTTTAACGATGGTGTCAAAAAGAAATGTGGCGTCGGCCACTGGTACCTTGCCTATGGAATATTTTTTCCCGAAGAAAGCCCAATAATACATTTAGTTTATGCATGAAAAACTTCAATTTCGCTGAATTTGTGAGAGAAAGGCGCCGAAAAGATGTGGTTTTGATCGACGGTTCGAAGTTCATGAGACTGGCAAGCTAGTTTTCCGCCGCGCCGCCGCGCTGGCTGCCAACGTTACTATGAGTATGATCTTCTAAACAAATAAAGTTATTCTCAGAGCAATACCGACGCATTTTCTAGATTAATTTTCAAAAAATGAGCTAGAACTGATTTTTTTAGAACTACGGTAACTTTATTTGAATGGGTATTTTATTTTCATTGATTATTTTTACGTACTAGAGTCCACTGTCACAGGCAGTGTGTGTTGCCGACCGTTGCCGACCGGCGCGTTATCGTCACGGCTCAGGGCTTCACCGTGGCGCTGATCCCCCGTTGTTTAAGACAACAGGACAATACGTCGTGGATTCCGGCATGGGTTCAATTTCACTGCGCTTCTCAATGTTCTCCATGTTGGGTTACCCGATAGTGTTTTTCGATGGACCCTCTGAATCATTTTTTTCACGGACTCGTGGAGCAAATTTGAAAGAAAATAGAGAAGTTTCCTTCCAACGCCATAGTGCATATCTAATTTGATCAAATTTGGGGACAGCGAGACGCGATGGTATTGCATGGTTGGCATTTATTAGTAATTTGTTGCAATATTTCTGTCAATCACTCACTTTGTGTCATAAGTTTCAGAAACTATGTGGTAATGAAGAATAGGAAATGAGCAATGAAATGAGCAGACTGCAGGTGATTTAAGATTAAATGTTAAATCTTCACTGCAAATAAAACCTTGTGTGTCATAAATAATGCAAACAAAACAAAATCATATTTGTTTGTTTTGTTGTATGTGAACCACATCTAAGACACACAACAAAAGTACTGTTTCAGTCTCAGCTAAATGTCACCTCAGATGCCACCAGGGAACACCATCTCCACTCCAAAATTTCATTTTTCGCCTTTCGCGCTCTCCCCCCCCTCGTTCGCTACGCTCACTCGCCGCTCGGTCGCTTCGCTCAATCGCAGTACACCCGTCTACTTTCTTAAATTACCCGGCTACTTTTAAATATAAGGACAACACTGATTGTAGACCGAGCAATTATCAAGTATTTGACTCTTTCGTGAATGAGAGTGCTGTTCCTCTCTCAAGTGACCAAAGAAAAGAAATGGTTGGCAACTTGCTGACACAGTAATGATATTATTCCAAAAGTAGTTCAACAATTTCAATGCAGAAGCATTTAGATTTCTTGTTTCATCACTGACATCAATGACGTGGGACCAGATTTCTCATACCCTTTGGGAATATTCTGTCTCATACGAGCCGAAACAAAAATATCACCAATTCATGTTAGAGATCTAATCAGATCCAACCGGGTCTTTGGGGTATGAGATTCTATTAGTCCCATTTTTGTGATTGGAAATACCTTGCACTACAGCATGTCCATCAGAAGAGCTGTCCTCCACATAAGCATTATTCCAAATGATACAATTTTTGCAATACTAATTTGAGCATTAACCTCACATTATTTTAGGTTGTCGTGTGTTTATAGACAGAGGAGGTATTCCAGTTCAAAAACAGTGTGAAAGGAATTTCCGTTCGTCAACTTCAAACCTCCACCTGTCAACCTCCAGGCAATCTGATTGGTCATATCATAAGTTGTTAGGGGTGTTCTTGCTTTGGGTTGAGGTGCAGGAGAACGATTTGGAACTGTGGCAAAAATCAAAAGGGAGTACTTGCATTGTTAAGCCTTTCTCAAGTTTACTTAGTTGACTGCAGTCTATTACAGACTACTGAGCTGACGTTGCAGGGGTACTCACTTTGTGTTTACTCACTCTGTGTGCGCTAGATATGTTTGGTACCGTGTTGCATGGATATCCCCTAATGGCCTAGAGTTATATAGCGTGTTGCATTATCTGATATGTATCATATGTCTCTCAAACGCTCAGTGTGTGTAAGCCTATTGGCATTGAAGCATTTTTTCTCTTCAATTTTGCAAAATATCAGCAAATGCTTCAATATTTCAAGATAAGCCTCCTCCCCAATCGTTTCCAGGAGTTTCAGAGTAATGTGAATGAAAATGAGTGGAAATTTGAGATGGAGAACTCAAACATCTGTGTTTACTGCAGCCATGTGAGAATTGTTTTGATCGAAAGAGCAGGCATTGCAGAGTTTTTCAAATATGGACATTTTAACAAATACAGATATTTACAACATGATAAATATAAGGCCAAGCTATTTTTTCAGGGATGAGAATTGAGGGGCGAGAGACAAAGGCATGCCTATTGCAGCATGTTAATGCAGCAATACCATTCTATTTACACCATATTGTATTCACAGTGTTGTGTTCAAATTCCATATTGTACTAACTGTCATACAAGGATTACGTAAGCAAATGAACAGCTTACCTTTCCTGCATGAACTTTACTTTTTCCAATTACGTTACAGTATTACTGCAAACAGATTACAATTATTTGTATGTTAACTCATAATTTACATTATAATTCATAATTTACATTATGAAGACTGTAATTCTGCCAAAATTTGTATTTCAAAACATTTTATAAAGTTTCCACTGCACAACATTGAACAAATTGCAATGTTTGAATATGTTAAACTCAAAAAAATAAATTTCCTTTAGTCAGATATGACATCAATTTTTGTAAAGAAATTTCTTTTAAACACATTTGGCATCATATTATTTACAGTGTAATGTATTTCAGGGAGAACATGCCTATTAAAAACAGTTATGTTATCACTTTGATCTTTCCACATTGAGCTTTCTTTAGGCAGTATAGTTTTTAATAGCTAAATTTTTTCTGATCGATCATTCATATATTTAGTCATCCTTTGGGTTCTTTGAGTGCATATTCTACCTCATGCCCTTATATCAACTGCTTGCCAACAACTCCATCACAAAATCAATTAAATGATCTGGCCACACACTTGACAATCAACATCGAACGATATAATTTTTTTTTATAATTGCCTCAAATTACTAATAATTATGCAATTCTAATTTGAGCATATGCAGGATGTGGTAACCTCATAGATTAATTATAATTGGCGGAAAAATAAAAAAAAATCCACGTTTAAACATAATGAGCTTTTCAAAACTTCTTTCAATGATGCTCAAAGAAGACAGTTAAGTAAAAGGAATTGAATTCCCTTACATAAGCATTTCTTTACTAATTATCATTGAAATGTGTCACCCTAAAATATGTTTATTTTATATCATATGCATTAAACAAATTTGAAGTAATAGTAATGATGTCAGACTATCTTAACGGCTATTTTTATAGTCAGTCTGTCTATACCTTTCCTAGCATCTCCTTTCTTTCGAAAAATATCAATTTCTTTCCAAATAATATCTTTGCTGTCAGTCACTGCATTACTGTCAGAATTTAAAATTACAGTGTTTTCTTAATATCATGATATCAACATCAGCCCATAAATGACAGTGAGTTTCAGTGAATTTTGTATGTCGCATAGGTTTTAGATGTAATGTTTGAAGGTGGTAGTTCAGTAACTGATGTTTTTCATATTTTACCACTTCAGAGTGGGTACACTCCTCTCCACTTTGCCGCTCAAGCAGGTTATACAGAAGGTGCCAAGACTCTAATTGATTCCGGGATTTTATGCTAAAATAGTAAACTGTACATCAAACTTCTTGTCTGATTGTTCAATCATGCTCTTTTAGATGAACAGCAACATAAGCAACAAACTGAGCATCAAATTGGGTGTGGCCATGCCTCTAATGATAGAATGTCATATAATAATGGGTTCTTATATTGCACACATATCCACAATAACATGTGCTCAAGACGCTTTACAATTATTATTACCCCTGGTCACTGGACCTAATATTATATCACTCAACTCCCTGGGGAGCACACAACAGCTCACATGTGCAGCCAATAAGCGCAGCAGAGCTAAACGCACACATTACAATCACTGTCCTAACCAGGTACCTATCACTCCTGGTGGGGAGAAGCAATGGGGAATAAAGTGCCTTGCCTCAGGACACAACACGATAGCTGTGCCGGGCTCAAACTCACCATCAAACTCATCATACGGTGTATGGGTCAGCTCTGTCATTTGGCATCGCCGCAGGCTTATGTTCACCTTGTGGCGGTAGTCAGCGATTCATTGGCAGGATTGGTGGTTGGGATTTCTGTCAACGCTGACTGGAGTAGGTACTTGTCAAGGTGTGCTGGATGTCACTTTTACAATGTGAACTTGATGGTCGTGCGTACAGCCTTTACTTCTATTTGCCTTGATCATGGTTGTAGGTTTACAATGTGAACTGGAGCTTGGTAAGAGCTGAAATGGCAGGTCTGTGACATTGGCGGTATAGATATGTACATGGGTAATGACTCAGTGGAGATGACGCAAGTAGTTTAAATAGCAATGATCGAGGGAAGGAAGTGGCGGATTAGGTTCTGTCTAGAGTACACATTGTAAATCATAAGGTGAAGCAATGTGTGATGGCCTGCATGGGTCAATGGTCTTGGGCTTAACTGGCTCACAGAGAATATCGTTCAGGCCATTCAACAGCGTGACAATTCTAAATCTCAAAAGAAGTATGATGAGTATAAGATGTGGAGAAATAGGGTGAATAAGTTTTTTAGCTCCGCTGTCAGCGACGCGGAGCTTATCAAATAGGTTGATTTTCCGTCGTCGTCCGTCGTCCGTCAACAATTGCCTTCTCCTCTGAAACCGCAAGTCCAATTGCTTTGAAATTTTATATGCAGCTCACTTGGGGTGACCTCACTTAAGTTTGTTCAAATCGTGGTGAAATTTGCATATTTGTATTTTTGGGGCATTTTTTGGTGTTTTTGGTAAAAAAATCTTTAAAAATCTTCTTCTTCAAAACTACTGGTCAGATAGCTTTGGTATTTGGTACATATGTCCCTAGGGATGATCTATTTCAGATTTGTTCAAATTGTGCAGAAATATGCAAATTTGCATTTTAAGGCAATTTTTGCCATTTTTGGTCAAAAAATGTATTTCTCTAAAAGTACTGGTCTGATAGTTTTGAAATTTGGTATACAGGTTTCTATAGAGGAACTAAGTAATATATATGGAATTTCTGATGAAATCTGTAATTTTGTATTTTTGGGGCAATTTTTGCCATTTTTGGTCAAAAAATGTGTATTTCCAAAAGTACTCATCTGATAGCTTTGAAACTTGGTATACAGGTTCCTACAGATAAACTAAATGATGTTTATTGAAATTATGATGAAATCTGCAATTTTGTATTTTTGGGGCAATTTTTGCCACTTTTGGTCAAAAAATGTGTATTTCCAAAACTACTCATCTGATAGCTTTGCAATTTGGTATACAGGTTTCTACCGATCACCTTAATAATATTTATGGAAATTATGATGAAATGTGCAATTTTGTAATTTTGGAGCAATTTTTGCCATTTTTGGTCAAAAAATGTGTTTCTCATAAAGTACTGGTCTGATAGCTTTGCAATTTGGTATACAGGATACAGGTTTCTACAGATGAGCTTAGTAATATATATGGAATTTCTGATGAAATCTGTAATTTTGTATTTTTGGGGCAATTTTTGCCACTTTTGGTCAAAAAATGTGTATTTCCAAAACTACTCATCTGATAGCTTTGAAATTTGGTATGCAGGTTTCTATAGATGAACTAAATAATATTTATTGAAATTATGATGAAATCTGCAATTTTGAATTTTTGGGTCAATTTTTTCCATTTTTGGTTAAAAAATGTGTTTCTCAAAATATACTGTTTTCGTGTCTTGTAAGCCCTTGGGGCTGGGTGAGGCAACCAAGCTGTTTAAGACCACACATGACACTTTAATAAATTGATATAACATAGCATAACATAACTGCTCTAACAGCTTTGAAATTTGGTATACAGGTTTCTATAGATGAACTAAATTTGATCTTTTGAAATTATGATGAAATCTGCAAATTTTATTTTTGGGGCAATTGTTGCCATTCTTGGTCAGAAAATTTATTCTCCAAAAAATTACTCATGAGATAGCTTTGGTTGACATGTTCTTAGGGATGATCCCATGTGATATATTCAAAGTATGATGAAATCTTCGATTGTGTATTTTTGCAGCTATTTTAGCTACTTTTTTTGGCCACTGCATTGAGCTATCAAAGATTTCCACCTTCTTCATCAACATGTGTCAAAAATAGTTATTCTCTACATAAACACAGCGGAGCTATATCAGCCGCTAGGTCGCTTGTTTAAATCATCAAAGAATGATTACAACAAAACACTTATCGTATTTTCTTCTGGTTAAAAATACTGAATTACCAGAACAAATTGATTTAAAGTTATCCAATTCTATGACGTCATATTTTTTGTACTAAAACTTTGTGCATTTTAGAAAGACCAGTATCTAAGCTTTCTAAAACTATGTGGCATTTCAAACCAGTTTACTTCATCAAGGAAAGAATGTTGTACCCCTACCCCTATCTTTTGCACACCCCCTACAGATACACGCAAGTCAAAATTGACTCAAGAGAAGTAGTGCATAGTTAAATATCTAATGTTAACACTTTTTTTTTGTTTAATATGTCGGAATAAATAATTTAAACACAAAAGTTGTGAAAATTTTGCTTAATAAAAAGTAAATCACAATTGTTACATGATATTTTGGGTAAAAAATTCAAAATTGTCAAAAAAATCATTTTAAAGTCGTCCTCCTTTTCTATGTACACTAATTAATTTTGCTAAAGTTAGTGTTTCTCATAAAGAGCAGAATCTGAGCTTTCCAAAAATGTATGGTTTGTGCTATTCCATGCTAGTTTACTTAATGTAGGGGAGGATACCCACTACCCCTACCCATTTTTCGCCATTTTTTGCAGTAAATGCAAATCAAAAAACAGCTCAGATAGGTAGTGCATCCCAAATATCCAATGTTAACATCTTTGTTCTTGTTCAGCAGGTCCTAAAGAACAAAAAATACCCATGTAGTAGGGATGGGGGAGTGCACGGTGAACCCCTCCAGCCCAGGGACTAATTTAGTTGGAGGAAAGATATTGTGTATATAATGCAATAAAATGATGAATTATTAACATTGGTTTGATGGCTTATTTCTTTCCTTTTCCCTAGCAAAATGCCACTCCTCTAATCTTGGCAGCAGAAAACGGTCATACAGATGTGGTGAGGATTCTTATTGATGCTGGTGCAAACATAGAGGCACATCAGGTAAGATATGTTGTATTTTGAGTATAATGTACATGAAATACATTGTACTCTGTATTACTGCAAAGTTTGGTGTAAGGAAGTTGTTCATTTGTATTTATTTGTAATTTAACTAGTTGCGATTGTTTAAAGAAACATGGGAAATTAAAACACAAAAATATTTGCATGAATCTTCAAGAAACTAATGTTTTAAGTCCTGGCAACGGACAACAAAACATAAGGATTGCACGTGGAAATTGTAAGTGTAACATTTTTATCTGATATATCGCTTGTAGATGATTATAGTTTGTGTCTGTTGATTGTCAAATTTCAATCATCATCACCATCATACTTCAAAGTAAATACAATTGTGGTCTACAATGATAAGCCAACAACTACTCATTTGAAAGAATGATTCCAACAGTATAAGATAAAACAGCCAAACTATTGGCAACCAAAAACAATATATTGTACATTTTGTTGTAAAATCTTATCTTTTTCAGTCCAGAATCTTGATTGTACAACACCATGCAATATTAATAAAACCCTTTGAGGAAACATTTTACCATGTTCACATATTTGAATAAAGATTAGGCGAAGTAATAAGCTGTATTTTCTGAGAGTTTCTAAAGACACAATATTGCTTAGCCATATGTAAATGATTTTCACGTAATTTCTTTAGAATCATTCAGAATCCAATTGCAGAGCAATAGGAGAAGACTTCCTGATAAGGAGAAGATTTAAACAAAAACAGCAATTGTATCCTCAAGATCTCTTTCTCTCTAATGATAAATCACTTTTATGTAAACATCCTTTGGAAGCTTGTAAGAGTAGTTTTATGAATAGCTGTGTGCATGGTTCAGTGCATCTTTTGTTACAACTGCTGCAGCTCAGGTACCACAAAACTATCATAGAATTGGCAAAAGGAAACACAGTTAGCAAGTCTTAGAGTTGATATCTGGTTACACACTAAACAATGGTATATAAAATGTATACACAGAGATACAAATCTAAGTGTATCACTCATTGTACGTAATTTTATGATTCGTGGAGCCCCTTTTTGCACTAGCTAATAACTCTAAAAATTGCTGAACATGTAACTGCCGTCTCATCTGTTGCAATTTTTGTTGTCTTTGGCTGATTATATTGGTGTTCAATCAGTAATTCACGGTGCTTGAGCTTTACCGTTGTAAATTTTAACTCTGCTTTTAAGCTTCCATGAAAATATATAGTTGTGTACTTCTAAGTAGAAGAGCTAGCTATAGAACATTTCAAAAGACCAACAGCAACACGGCAAATGATGAGTTACCCAACAGTTCCGCTCAGCTCAACTGCAGAGGGTGCTTGTATGATCTAAAAGAGAGGCCACTGAGGGACTCTTGAAGTCTACAGGGAAGGGTACTAAGCAGGTCTTATTGTAGTATTCATCAGAAGTCACTTTATTGTATTCAAGTAGAGAGTAGACAGAGCTATGAGGAGAATTTCAACTAAAAAGTTGATGGAAAGGTTTCTATAACAACATATGAGTATGTCAAAGTGCACCAGTCCTTATTATTAGACTTGCGTCCTGTAAGTTGATTTTTCCATCTTTCTAAAATACCCTTACATATCACTTTTTCTATTCAGTGGGGACTAGTCCTATCTATTTGCTCGTCACATGATATATTCTAGCGACTTTTCATTTGATCCCATGACAGCTGTTACATTTTCTTCATGTTAAATATAATTTGCAATTTCACCACTGCATTGTCTAAAAAGCTAATAACCCAAACAACACTTGTTACTCGTTTTATCCTATGAGTTTGCTGCTTGAAGCAAGTGAATTAGGAGTAGGTTAATATCAACTTCACACCACTCTGACACCCGACAAGGGTGGGCCGTGGTTTCTAGTTAGCTTATGACTAATTGAGTTGTACTTAGAGGACAATGTTAGTATTTTTTATGTCTGTATGTTGAATAGTCTACATGTTGAAAAGATTAAATTCATGTTAAATTTAGTGCCCTGAGAATAATAAAATGTGAATTAATAATATGTGCTATTCAGCTTGATGACAGACACTCCATTTATAGTTGACATGTGATCTTTTTTCTGGTAATCCTATTTGTCTCCAAAATTGCAGCCCCACATGGCCATGGGAGACGGTGCTTGAATATAAGTCATAAATCTGTCATTTCCCTCTAGTATATCATTGTATCAATTGTTGGAAATATCAGGTTTGAACTCCTGTAGTATATAAGCGCTGAATTTTGGCTCAAAGCTGTAGGGTTTAAGGTCAAATCTGCCCATTGTGCAGTAGCTGCTTACAAATGCCTATTTACCATGCTGATGTTTAAATATGGTGAAAATTGCCTTTAGCTTTACAGTTACTGAAAATAAATTACAATTTCTCAGAAATAAAAAGTAATTTCTCATCTTTTATCATAGATGTTAAAAAAATTCTTAAACTTTTAAAGGCAGATTGAAATGCATCCTGATGATTTCTGTAGAGAAGGTTGGCCTGCAAGTTTAAGGTATTTTTTTAAAGTTTACTGGTATCTCATTTTACTATGAAAATACAACATAGCAAAATTTGATGTGATTTGCAACAACCAAATTTAATTACAAACCCTGAAGAACCATTGTAGATATTTTTTGTAACTCTTTCCTCCTAGCTAGTTCAAAGAGTATACAGTGAACATCATTGCTTTTTGAGTGTAGACACTTTTGATGAAATACGGTACACACACAAAAAACCAAATGCGGTCAATGCCACAGAAGGCAAATACTACAGGACTAAAGGTTACTTCATTTGTTATTTCCAGTGAAAACTTTAATAGATTTATTTGAGTAGGCTTCAGATGTTAACAGAAACTGTTATCAGTTGTCCAAAAATGACAAAAAATTAACTTTATAATATTTCCTCATACATTTGATACTCAGCTGTTATGGCACTTGGTCACTAACAGCAAAAATTTCCGAACTTTTTGTACGCTAATGTGTGCTGTGTTGTGGTAATGAGCTGAAGAAATGCAGTCAGTCAGAAAACTGACATCGAATGAAAAACCCTTTGCAATGATTCCTTGTTATGGAAAATAATTTATGTTACATGATTTTTAGTTTTCCTGTAGGAGACAACATTCACAAACTGATGTTTGTATATGTCAGCACAGCTGCCACGCATCATACTATGGGAGTAGTAAATGAGTGAATAAATCAAAGCCACTGAATGAATGCCCTAAGAAAATATATTGTTGAGTCTATCACACCAATCTGTAGATATTTGGAAATATTTTGAATGGGTTATTACTGTAATCGGATTGGAATACATTATAATGCACCTGTACTGTGACCATTGGGAATAATTTTGTTTTTTGTCACTCGGGAAAATGTGAAATCTATGGTCGCAGTATACTGTCAGTGTGCGTAAATATGTAATTATGTTGTGTTCTTTCACTCAGTGGAGCTTAGTCTAGTCTGATTATTTAAAAATATTCACGGTAAAAATATCTGACTTTGTTTGATTTGAAATTTTGCTGAAACTAGTTGACTTTTTAGCTACTATAGACTATAGTTATAGAAGCTATTGGGATGGGTATCCGTCCGGCGTCTGTCCCCAGTCTGTCTGTATGTATGTATGTATGTATGTATGTCCGTTTGTGAGGCGTCCGTCCACTCAAATATCTTGAGAACCGCAGTACTTACTGATTTGATATTTGTTGTGTAGATGAAAAATATGATTTTGAGGAACTATTTTTTTTAATTTTTTGATATTGTTGAAAATAGGCAAATTAATGCCAAAAAGGCGTTTTTGGTAAAAAATCTTCTTCTTTATAACCACTGGTCAGACAGCTTTGTTATTTGGTATACAGGTCCCTAGGGATAACCCAACTTAGATTTGTTAAAATTGTGATGAAATATGCAAATCTGTATTTTTACGGAATTTTTTTTTTCCATTTTTGGTCAGGCCATCCTGAAATGAGCTATCAAAGATATCCACCTTCTTCATCAATACATGTGTCACAAAAGGTTATTCTCTACATAACACAGCAGAGCTCTGTCAACTGTTGAGTCACTTGCTTTTTTTCAAAACCACTGTTCAGACAGCTTTAATATTTGGTCTAAAAGTCCCTAGGATGACCTTAGTGAGATAATTTCATACAGTCAGGAAATACTTAATTTTGTATCCATGTCTATTGTAGCTTCAGGGACTTTGGCCCTATGTTTCATATTAGAGTAAATAATATTAACGTTGTAGTTTTAAAATGCAATAACAATGGGTTCATTGAGTAGGAGATTGAATAATTTGTCAAGTGACTTTGTTAAGATCAGAAATTGAACAATTGGCTAAGGGGATATTTGGTTATAAAGGAATATGTTTAAGCATGGTAAATGTGTGTAAGAGGAGTTGGACGATACTCTGGTACACTTACATGTAGATTTGTAAATGAATGTTGAGGGATTAACATAAATTGCAGCGTGAACTGTATCATTTACATCTAAACTCATCATTTTAAAACACTCAAATTTAGAGAAGGCAATGCTTTTAGGAGTGCTTTCTTGGAATTATATATCAATGCCTAAAATACCCTGAAAAACAACTGCTTATTTTCTCCTAATTTTTATAATTTTCATTTCCTTACAAACAGACAGACAGACTAACGAGTGCCTTTTGTCTTAATTAAAAGGGGAGACAATTACCGGTAAAACACATTTTGTCACATTTTCAAATATCAAAATAGAAAGCTGACTGAACTATGAGGAGTCCTTTCATAGAGTTCAACAAAAATGCCAAATAATATTTTCAAAAATGTAACATTGCCTAACAATGCTTTTTTGACAATATACTCCTTTGAGCGCCAAAGTCAATTTCTGTCACCTTGATAAATGTGCAGATTTTGCAAAAATTTGAACCAAAACTGTAGCCAATAAAAAATAGGGTCCGTTTGGTCTAATATTATCAAAAAAAATTACAGAAAAAAATCACAAAAAGTGGAAAATGTTGCACAAAAATTTTGGGTGGGAAAAAAGTACAGCTTTCAAAGGGTTAATAAAAACCTACTTTTGTTTGGTTCTGAAAATATTACTCAAAAGCAAAGTCCCATCTAACATTGGTAATGAACAATGTTGATGGAAACGTTAAAATAACCATGACTGAACTTCATTTTCTAATCAGTCAAATGAGCACAGATTATCAACATTCTGTGTAGAACATTAAACATACTGTCATCTTCCCACCCACCACTAAGATAAAACAGCAGTGAAATGGTTCAATCTGATAATGGATTGTTCAAAAGTGAAATGTTTGATACTAGCAAAGTGCATAGCAGTCCACACTGAAATAATAACCATATAAGAAAGATAAAGTATGCAAGTAGGTTAAGGCATGGGCGTCAAATGTTATCATGAATATGCATTAGGGCTCATAAATATTAATAAAACAACACTGCCCACACATGAGATATAAACAACAGAAAATCTCTAAAATCATATCACAAACAAAGTTCCTAACTGGAACATCATCGAGCCAACGAAGTGACAAAGGACACACTACATGCAGTAGCGTTCACAACAAAAGATAGCCCATAAGCACTGTGTGGAACTTCGAACACACAGAATAGGCCGATCATCGCGTACAAACAAAATCCATACATCGGCCATCCTGAGGTCAAAGTCCACGGCATGAGGAAGGAGGTGACAAGTGTTAATTAACAGAGTCAGACACAAAACGATCCAAACATGAGTATTCTTGCTCCCTGCAAGAAGAATGCAGAGATCAACAGCATAGATACAATATAAAATTAAGGAAGAGATGTGCTTATGTCATGGAGATACATTTGGTACCTCCATGTTTATATAAGCCACTGAGGAACGACCTGGTAGGAATGTGGGGGTCAAAAGGTCACTGTGGTCTGAGACATACTTCCACGTCTCATCATTGCTATAACAACCAATTTGTTAATTTACTCACTAAAGCCTTACCCGATACAGACAGAAAACATATTAAAGCACAAACAAGACGAGAGGGATGATGTGTGCAGCCACTTTCCAACTTAAAACCAGATATGAACTGAATGGCCTCGCGAGCACATTTTGTAAAGTACTTCTTGGGGTATTGGCTTTTATGAAGAAGGAAAATGTGTCAATAGATTAAAACTTTTACAAATCATTTACATTACATTGTTTTTATTCCCGAAATTAATCCAATCTATCTAAATTTGACATTATCCCCACTGCATTACGCAATGAAAAAAAAGAAAAGAAACCATTTGAAAAATTATGATCCAACAATATCTGTCGATGCAAGTGCAAATGGCTGAGCAGGCTCTTGACTGGCAGAGGTCGCGT